>NW_006297821.1:2354260-2355440 GCF_000327345.1 Myotis davidii
TTGGGGAAATATTTGTATGAGATAGTGTTTTGTATTGTGCCTAATGAATTGCAGGTATGCAGTACCTACCTGATCGTTGTCTGAGGTGTCAGCCTCCTACATTCCTCTACCTTTTACCCTCTAAAGTCAGCAATTTTCGGTCTTTTTCATCTCATGGCACATATAAGTTAAATACTAAAATTCTGTGGCGCACACACAAAAAAATTGTTTTGCCAACCTGACAAAAAAGATCGGTATAATTTTGACTCACTCACATGGGACCGTTATTGTTGTGTTGGCCACTCTTTTTATTTGACAGTCTAAGGAAAAAGAGGTCAGAGCCCCTCACTAGTCAGGTACTGCCTATTTTAAAAATTCTGGTGGCACACCAGTTGAAAATCACTGCCCTAAGTGAACAGAGTGAGATTTGTCCCTTCCAGTCCACTGAGGAAGGAGGAGAAACTGCCAAAGGCTTTTCTGGGAGTTGGGTGTCAGGCTTTGGCATTGAGGCTAGGAATGGTGACTGGGGCCTCCCTGAGAAGGGTTTTCCCGGGGCTGTCTGCAGGGGCTCCCTCTCTACCACCTCTGCTGGGTGGTGGAGAGGGTTTAAGAAGGAATTCGAGCTCTCTGGCCTATGCCTCCTCCCATAATGGTGGGAAACTACCACTGCTGTTGTCATCTCATATGCATCCAATGCAGCCTAGGCTGGGACCTCCCTCCTGACAGAGGTGCAAAGGTATGGGGGAGTCCCAACATCCGGCCCTCTCCTGCCCTCCACAGACATGGCCAACCTGTCCCTCCACGATCACGACGGCTCCAGCGGTGCCTCTGACCAGGACACACTGGCCCCTTTGCCGCACCCGGGGGCTGCCCCTTGGCCCATGGCTTTCCCCTACCAGTACCCGCCACCCCCGCACCCCTACAACCCGCACCCAGGCTTCCCGGAGCTGGGGTACAGCTACGGCGGGGGCAGTGCCAGCAGTCAGCACAGTGAAGGTAAGGTGGAGGTGACAGGTAAGGCGGAGGAGACCCAGGCTTCCTCGGCAAGCTCTTGAACATCCACCACCCCTGCCCCTGCCTGTCCCCTACAGGCAGCCGGAGCAGTGGCTCCAACCGCAGCGGCAGCGACCGGAGGAAAGAGAAAGACCCGAAGGCTGGAGACTCCAAGTCAGGTGGCAGCGGCAGCGAGTCGGACCACACA
>NW_006297821.1:2355533-2360230 GCF_000327345.1 Myotis davidii
GCCATCACACGCACCCGAGCTACGGCCCCCCTGGCGTCCCCCCTCTCCATGGCCCCCCCATGCTGATGATGCCCCCACCGCCCGCGGCCATGGGACCCCCAGGAGCGCCCCCAGGCCGTGACCTGGCCTCAGTGCCCCCCGAACTGACTGCCAGCAGACAGTCCTTCCGCATGGCCATGGGAAACCCCAGTGAGTTCTTTGTGGATGTGATGTGAACAGGGCCCCTCCCCACTTCCATCCCACCTCTAACCTGGCTGGCTGCGTCCCTCTCTCCATCTGTCCAGTCTTTTTTACTTTGGTACCTGAAAGGGAAATAAACGGAACTAAATCCAGGCGCGCTAACTGCTCGCTGAGCTCAGCGAGGGTGGGGTGGCCCACATTGCTATTGCAGCCCCTAACCTGCCAGCAGCCCCAGCTTGTCCCTCTGCCCACTAACTGCTGCACAGGACTTCTCAGGATCCTTCATGTCCCTGAGACCCGACTTGCTGGTGCTGCTCCTGACTCCCTTCACCTGTGCATACACTTCAGGAATTCAACTGTGCCCTTGAGGGCCTGCCCAGCCCCTTATCCCCACCATTTCCCCACCTCAGGTCCCTTTCACCATTCATTCAGCTACACCATCTCCCTATTAACCTCATCGCCACAAGCATGTGTCCCATCTCTGAACTGCCCCACACACGCAATACTGACACCAAAAAAATACTTGCTTCATCCGCCCCTCCTCATTGTTCCTTGCCTGCTGCCTGACCGTCTCTTGCCTGCTGCTTGCACCCTAGAGTTGTGGGTCACCTTTAGTACGTATCCATGCTATCCCTTCCTGCACTGGGCCCTTACCAGGAGCCCAGTGGGGGCCTTCGTTGCCTGATCTCTGCCCTACCCCACCCCTTGCCTGCAATTGTGTGCTGGTTCCTTCAGACCCCTAACCCTACTAACCAACAGGCTCATCTCACCTCCGGGCCTGAAACATTTCTTTTCTTTCTTTTTTCCTCCCCCAATTTTTCCTGGGCGTGGAGCAGCCAAGAATTTCGGGCTGTTTGACTTTCTGTGAGCCCCCAGCGAGGGGAGGCCCAGCCTCCGAGGAAACCAGGAACCCTGCTTCAACAGCCCCTCAGGGCTTCCCAAGGATGTGCAGCCCCCACACCCACACTTCAGCATGTTGAGTCACTAGGCTTCAGGGGAGGGCTCCAGCCCTTTGCCCATATATGAGGGACTGTTCGCCTTTCCAGAGAGCGTGCGTGCTCTCTCTTTCTCTTTCACACACGTGCACACCCACAGGTGCCTATGCAAGTCCACTTAAGCCTCAGGGCTGGTCCCTGCCCAGAGGGCTGGCCTCTCTCTCCCAATTTTCTCCCAGGTGGTGGGGCTGGTCCCCTGACTTACCTCTATCCTTCCTCCCCTTCCTCATAGCCCTTAAGCCTCCCCCACATGTCCCTATCATCATCCTACCTGGATGAAGCCCATACGTGGGGCTCATCAGAGGGCTCCCCAGACAACTAGCAGGCTGTTCTCACCTTGCCCCCTGCATTGCACACTTTTTCCTGTTTTCACATCACCATGGTACCCCAGAGCAGCAGTTCTCAACCTGTGGGTCACAAACAATGAAAATACATCCTGCATATCAGATACTTGCATGACGATTCATAACAGTAGCAAAATTACAGTTATGAAGTAGCAACGAAAATAATTTTATGGTTGGGGGTCACCACAACATGAGGAACTGTATTAAAGGGTCGTGGCATTAGGAAGGTTGAGAACCACTGCCCCAAAGCATGATTGGGCAGGGGGAATTCTGCAAGTGCCAGGTTTTTGTTTTTAACCTGTTTTCTACTCTAAACAAATTATGACTTTAAGCCTCTTCTATAAATTCTTTTAGCTCACTTAGGCTCCCATATTTTCAGAGCTGGGGTGTCAAGAGATGAAGTACTAAATTCCAGGCTTTGGGGCAAACCAAGGAAGGGGCATTTGGCATTCATTTAAATACTTCCTGGGTTTTTTTGTGAGTGAAGGCTACATTGGGAATTTGACTCAGTCTTGCCTGCCTTCTAGCAGCTCTAGTTTGCTTCCAACCCAGACTGTGGCTTCCTC
The DNA here is from genome assembly GCF_000327345.1 of Myotis davidii. Lineage (NCBI taxonomy): Eukaryota > Metazoa > Chordata > Mammalia > Chiroptera > Vespertilionidae > Myotis > Myotis davidii. The sequence continues at coordinate 2,357,619 of NW_006297821.1, forward strand.
TAGCCACTGGGTGGAGGGCTGCCTCCTATACTTCTTTTTTTTCTGACTCTGCCATGTCCACCTTTCTTGAGAATTCTTCCACTATTGCTCATGCCTTCAGTGTTGGTGCTCCCTGTGTTCTGTCTTCAATCCACTTCTCTTTCCTATTTACTCCCCAAATGGTATCATCCATCAGAAGGTCCTTACCTGCCTTTGATATGCTGGGGATTCTCAAATCTATCTCTCCATCCCCAATTTCCCTCCAATCTTTAGATTTGTGTTTTTATTATTCACCGGACATCTCCATGGACATGTCTATATGGACTCAATGCATTTCTCCCACTTCATGAATTCCAATCCTAGTTACTTTCACAATCTACATAGGCTCATCAGCTAGAAACATCTATGGACTTAAATCCCTTCCCAAATCTTACTATTCAGCAGATCAGATTCATTCTACTCCAACAATCTTTCTTGAATTCAGCCCTTCTCCCCTCTGCCTCTGCTCTAGTTCACAGGAGCATGGGATTTGGAGTCAAGTTGTTCTGGGTTTGAATCCTAGCTCTACTACTTTTTGGTTGTGTGATAGGAGAGTTATTTAATCTCTCTGAGCCTCAGTTTCCTCATATGTAAAATGATGATAATAATACCTACCTCACAGGGTTGTTGTGAGGATTTAAATTAGATATTGTACGAAAAGTGCCTAGCACAGTGCCTGGCACACAGTAGAATAGGTGCTCAATAAATGGTAGCTATTATTATTATTATTATTATTATTATTATTATTATTTGCTCTAAATTGGTAAGGATTTAGGGTATTAATTGAAGATAAATCTTTGGGAAAGGTTAGGAGTGAAGCCTTGTGTGCTGATTCAAGGATCAGAAATGCCTGTATTTGGTCACTTGATGGCTTCAGGTTATGACCACGGTTTTAATGAAGGAGGCCAAATCTTCATCCTGCCACATCTTGGCTTCTGAAAGAGGATGCTAGGGACAGTAAGGCTTGCAACCAGGTTCGCCCTTTCTTATCCTTCCTTCCACCCATGACGGGCTCAGCCCTGACTAGCGAAGGCATCAGGGTATCTCTCTGTATAGAAAGAGAAGAGCTAACATATTTTCTTCAGGTCCTGCAAGAGCCAGGCATGCCTTTCATGTTTGAGGGTTGGTTCTGTCTTCTTGGTTTGGATGTGAAGATTAACTCTGTTCAGAGAGGGCATTTCAGATCCCATGTCCAATTAAATTAAATTCACCAATGGTTTTCTAAACAACATATCTGCCTCTCACTAGAAGGCACACAGGTTCTGGCATTGAGGAACTGACAGCAACATAGGTATAGATGAAGTAGAACACGGACATAGTCTTGAAAAGATTTATCTAGTTTCTTCCGAGTATTTGCCTCTTCACTCCCTGTTCCCTTCCTTGGGTCTTGATCCCTGGAGAAAGGCTCACGTCTGGCAAATATATACGATGAAAAATTAAAATTTTGGAGAGTCAGAGGTGGTGTTAGAAAGCAGTAAATTCAGCACAAACACTTCTACTGCCAAGTCGTGTGCTGTATGGAAAGTGAGGACAGCCAGTCCTCGGACTTTGGAGACATTAAAGGCCTACAACGATCCAAGTCTTAACAGATGGACTTCTAATGGTAGTAATCCTCTAAGGCTCACCGAAATACTGACACAGGAACGGGAGGGAACTCCGAGACTACAATTCCCATAATGCTCAGTGGGGGAAAGGAAGCGAGCGGAATCGGATAGGCTGGGAAGTGCCTTTCGGCTAAGGCTGGATTAGGCCACTCCTAGCCCTCCAAAGGAACTCCTACTCTCCCTTTCGAAGGTTCTCGAAGGCAGTCGGTAGTTGTAGTTTTGCTAAATTTTGAGAGCTTAAAATTGTAAGCGAGAAAACCCGAGGACCTGACGGGATTTGTAGTCCGTGCGGGAGCCCGGCGCGCAGGCGCAGCCGAGGCCGGGGCGGGGCCGCGGCACTGCAGTGAAAGCCGAGGCGGCGGGCAGGCGAGCAGGGGGCGGGCGGACATCTTGGGATCCGGAGAGCGGCCGGGCGGGCGGAGCAGGGGCCGCGGACACCAGGTGAGCTCGGGGCCTGGCCTCACGGGATGAGGGAGGACGCCTGCCCAACGGCAGCTTTGCCCTTCCCTTCCCTGCACAGCGTCGGCGGAAACCTGCCCACACCCGGGAGCGGCCTCAGCCTCTTGGATCCCGGAGAAGCTGACGGCGGGCGGAGACGCCCGGGGCGCGGTCGCAGGACGGGCGGGGAGCGCGCCCTCCGCCTGACCCGCCCGGCGCCTTCCTGGGGAGGGAGAGTCACTAGAACCCTCCCAGGGCAGGGACCCCGCGCGGCGCCCCCTCCCTGGGGCGGCGACAGCGCCCCTGCCCCTCGACGCTGCCCCTCGGCGCCAGGATTGCCTCCCCACCTCCCTGGACAGTGACACCCCCCGGCCGCCTCCTGGGACTGTGACAAGCACCCCCCTCCCCGTGGAGTGACAGCCCGAGGCTCTCATTCCTCAGGCCGGTGACAGCCCCGCACCCCGCGCAACCATCTTCTTCCGCGGTGTCTTCCTTCCCAGGGCAAAAGCCCACCCTCCGTCCCCCCGTGCCTCTACCCCTGCCCCCCGCCGC
>NW_006297821.1:2360389-2385650 GCF_000327345.1 Myotis davidii
CCGAACCCGCTCCCTGGGCCCCACCCGCAGCTGCGGTGGGCACCTGAGCATTCTGCCCGCCGCTGCCGGGTCCCCGGGTCCCCGCTTAAGCAACATTCATTCCGCGCCTGCCCGGGGCCCGAGCTCCCCCCGGAGCCTTGATGCCTGGGAACTTGGTTCCTTGCCCGGGCTCCACCTCCATCTTGCCTTTCCCCTCCTGGACTCGCAGGGACCGAGGCCTGGGTCGTGTCCGCCACCTCCGGAGACCTCTCGCCGAGTCTGCGAGACCTCGGTGGCCATAGGAATGGGCTTTATCTTACAGTTTAGAAAAGCCTGCTGAAGTACCCCCTGTGCCATGAGCACCAGGGCTCAGCCGGGACATCTAGAACTAAACGAACCCTTTTTGCCCTCGCCAACAGCCTGCGATAGTTTGACCCGAATAATTAGATAGTCTGGGCATCCTGCCCCTCACATGTAGGCACTCAGGCCGGAAGTGGGTCTGGAATCGCAGAATTCCGCTGGAAGGATCTCTTTAACTTTGCGGACCTGCATTCCCCCCCACTCCACACCCCCCACCCCCGCCTTATTTTTATTGTACTTGGGAGCTGAGAGGGATCCTCCCTTTTTGAAAGGAGGGGAGGTCGCCAAGAATAACTACTAAGCAGCTTGGGTCGTGTAAGTGTCCTCTGCAGGGCTGGGACCTTTCTCCTCTGCCCTTTCGCCTGCTTATCTGACTGCCTGGGGGAGGTTGGATCCACACTGGGGTCTACTGGTCAGTCAGGGCCTAAGGCCTCCCTTCTTTCCTCCTCCGCCCATCCTGCACACCCTTCCACGGAATGCCTAGATTCAGGTCTTGCCCCTTCTCGGAGGGTAGTGGCGACTGAGACTTGGTGCTCCTGGGGCTGTCCCTGAGCCCCAGGCCTGCCCCACGGGAGTCATTGCTGCCACCATTCCTGCAGCCACGGGCAGGCCTTCCCGTGGACTCCCTGTGAGAGCCTGAGAGTCGGAAAAGGATCCTTGCTGAGCTCAGTTCTGTGAAGAGGGGGCGGGGCTACTCTCTGGGCTGAGCCCCAGAAAAGGGAGGATCAAGATGGCCTTAGTATCCTGGGCCCAAGTCCCTCACCATTTCTTTCTCCCGTCCAGTGTGGGATAAACAGGAACTGGAGCCTGGCTAAGGGGAGGAGCATGCCTGCATGGGCTGCAGGGTCACTTGCTGGAGGGTTGAGTGAGGAAAAAAACACACAGATTGTGACCTGCACAGCCCCACAGTGGATGTGGGCAGGGGTTCTGAGGCCTTCCTTACCCTGCCTCTGCCTGTCCTAGGTCTGTTCTCAGAGCGATGGGCTGTGGAGACTGAGCTGCCGCCATGATTGGAGGCTTATTCATCTATAATCACAAGGGGGAGGTGCTCATCTCCCGGGTCTACCGAGATGACATCGGGTGAGTCCCCTGGCTGAGCCAGCTGTGCCCCACCTCCATCCCTCCTCCCCAGCATGCAGAATTAGGTCTGTTCCTCTCAGTCACTTGACTTGGACCACTCCCACCCCTAACCCAACCCCCTCCCCTTCTGCATCCTGGAAGCTCAACATGTCCGGCCTGGCTCCCATGAGGTCTGGTAGTATTGGCCTGGCAACCAGTGCTGGCCCCCAGGTGGGACCTGTGGAATGATGGGGCCCTCACTGTCCTAGGAACTGCTGCCTTTCCTGCCTCCTGTTTCCCTTAGTGACAGACCTGGTTGCTGGGAGGAGTGCTTTTGCCTGGGCAGGTTGATTCCTCCTTTGAGGAGGAGGGAGACGTCTCCTGGGTGGAGTTAGTGGCCAGGCTGGAGGTACTAATCCATCTAAGTCTTGCCTTTAAAAGCCCTTCTCCTGACTAGAACCTTCACTGGATTCTTTTGAAAGCCTTTCCAGGCTGCCAAATCCTCTTCCACTCCCTTTCTCAGAAAGAGGCAGGCTGCTGACTCAGCTGTTTTCAGTTCCTCTGGGCCATTCCTAGAGGAGAGATTGTGAGCACTGAGGCCCTCCCTGGGTCACGGAAGGAAAGGCACTCCCTGACCTATCAGAGGAGACCCAGAATAGCGTCTTGTTCTGGGTCCCACAGACCTTACAAGTGGGCACAGCCTTCCTTTTCATTCTGCCCCATCGTGCATGCCACTGTTCTTTCCTGAGGACATGGCCTAGCCTCAGCAGTCTAATGAGGCTAGGCTCCTCGGTTCGTTTTTCTTAGGCCCTGTTTTTCTTCCTCAAAGATCTTGGGGGTAGACAGTCAAAGAATGGGCTTGCTACAGTGCCCCAGCTCGTTGGCTTTTGGCTTCTAGGCTGATGGACTGGCCTTTGTGGCTATTTGTCCACTGGCTGGTGGTGGGGCATGAGCTAAAGATGTGGCAACACCTGGCTTGCCTGAGCCTGGCTGGCTACACCCATCTGCACCCTGCTCCGGCCCTGCATGGACCTGGTTAAGCCAAGGCCAGGGCATACACCATCATGCATGCCTTGCCGTGCTCTCCACCCCTTGCCTGTTGTCTGTTTTTACCTCATGGTGTGTGCTGCCTACCCCAGTGTGTTGTGTGTCTAACCCTCTCTCTCGTTGCTGTCACTCTCCTCTTCTTGCTGGCGTCATTTCTCTCATCCCATCTCATTGGCTGCTATAGCAATAGGTAAGCAGCCTGTTAAGCTGCCACCCAGGCACCGGTGGGTGGGGTGTCCTGTCCCCCCATCATTGTTTTCTTCATCCTTTTTCATTCCCTGAGCTTGCCCTGGAATTGGATCCCAGGCAGAAATGGGTGGCCCAGCTCCACAGCTCCTTGGTGCTTCTCCCTCAGTAGATTAGAGCCTCCTCTGAAGTCATGCAGGCTTTGTCTAACTTGTGGGGGAGCCAGCCTTCCCCATTGGTGGGATTACTAGTGGGAAGACTGCGTCTCTCTCATGTGGGCCTGGAGCTCACTGGGAAGCTAGAGAAGTGGTAGCTGGGAAATTGGGGGCATCCCTAAACTTGATGGACCGACCTCACTTTATTCAGTTTACATCTGTCTTCCTATCATGGCGCTTTAGAGTATGTGTCAGACTTCAGCAGTGAAGTGGGGATCTGTTAGTAGCTGTGATTGATCCCTGTAGAGTGAGGTTTGCCTGAGTACTGAGCAGCCCGTCTGCCCTTTTCCTCAGGAGGAATGCAGTGGACGCTTTCCGGGTCAATGTTATCCATGCCCGGCAACAGGTGCGCAGCCCCGTCACCAACATCGCTCGCACCAGTTTCTTCCATGTTAAGCGGTCCAACATCTGGCTGGCAGCTGTCACCAAGCAGAATGTCAATGCTGCCATGGTCTTCGAATTCCTCTATAAGATGTGTGACGTAATGGCTGCCTACTTTGGCAAGATCAGCGAGGAGAACATCAAGAACAATTTTGTGCTCATATATGAGCTGCTGGATGGTGAGACGCGGAGTGGTGGGCCTAGGGTGGGGATGAACCTGATGGGGCCTGGCCTGGAGGTGGGAGCAGGTCTGAAGCTCCAGTGCCTTCTGAAATTTCTTTCCTGACTATGTGGTCTTTTGAGCCCTGGGAAGGTTAATCCAAATCCAGACCTAAAGTCTGCTCTGAAGTAGAACACAGAAATAGGCACTAGTGAGTAGAGGAGGTCTTTCATGGGGCTGGGACCCTGACTGGGATTTGGTGGCTGGGACTCCTGCAGTAAGCACTTTTCACCCTCTTTGTGGTTTGGGCCTTAGTTCATGACTGTCCCTCCAGCTTCCCATCTCAACATCTGCCTCAGAGCCTGGAGGAGGGTGAGGTATTATAGGCCCCTCAAGTGCATTGCATTGTTACCTTGGCTCCTCTGTAGGGTATGGTTTAAGTGAACAGAGTCATTCCACCTTCCCAACATCTCTCCGTTTTCTAAGGCTCAGTGCTTCTTGACCTCGCACCCACTGACCACGTGACTCTTCTACTGATTTTCTCCATTTGATAAAATCTGACATTTTAGAGAGAGGAAGGGAGGAGAAAGAGACATAAATGTGGGAAAGAAGCATTGTTCGGTAGCCTCCCACATGCATCCCAACCCCAGGGACTGAACCCAGAACCTGGGCATGTGCCCTGACCAGGAATTGAACCAGGGACCTTTTGGTGCACAGGATGGTGCTCTACCAGCTGAGCCACACCAGCCAGGGCAAAATATGACATTTTCTTATGAAGAACAAATCCCAGAGTAAATACTACAAAGCTAGAAGACTTTACTGCAGGTGGTCCCACACCCTTCTGGAGCTGTGTGGCTAGACATGTCTAGGCCAAGGAAGGGACAGGAATGAAGGAGCCTTCAGCTTTCTCCAGGACCTGATGGTTCCCTTCCTTTTGCAGAGATCCTGGACTTTGGCTATCCACAGAACTCAGAGACAGGCGCGCTGAAAACCTTCATTACCCAGCAGGGCATCAAGAGCCAGGTATTCGAATTATACAGCTACAGTCCGGGTGGAGCCCAACCCCTTCATCCCAGCTGGGCCCTGAGCCTTGTCCTAGCTGACTCATGAAGCTGCCTTTGACAGGAAGTGCTGGTCTGATCTTTCTGCCATGACTGCAGGCTTATGTTTCCATATGGCCCTTTCCCAACCGAGGTGCAACTGACTCAGCATCTCTGTTACTAGGAATACAGATCAAGCAGTTTCCTTCTACACTGGGGGAAGGAAGAAGGGGGTTGCTCTGGAGGCCTTGGTTCCTCAGGAGGAGAGAGTTTGGACCCTCCTCTAGGATCCAGGCCTCATAGCCTTCTTTTCTGCCTGTCTCTTCCCATCTGTGCTACCCTACGGCTTCCTGTGGGCTCTACATTGGTCCTGTGGCCTCCAGCATCAGGTAAGGTATTCCCTCAACTTCTCCCCTGGCAGCTTTACTCCCTTTCTCTAAGTCCTTCCCCACTGGGCCTCTGGGGGAAGATGGGTTTCAGGGCGGGGCCTAGAAGGAAAGAGGGATGAGGATGGAGTGCGGATACAGACAGGATGATTAAAAGTGGAGAGGAGTGAGGCCATTGCTGTTTGTCTCTATTTCCATGTAGACAAAAGAAGAACAATCCCAGATCACCAGCCAGGTGACTGGGCAGATTGGTTGGCGGCGGGAGGGCATCAAGTATCGCCGGAACGAGCTCTTCCTGGATGTGCTGGAGAGTGTGAACCTCCTCATGTCCCCGCAGGGTGAGAGCCTCTCATGATAAAGCTTGAGGGGAACGGGCAAGGTCCTGGTCCTGATCAGCTTTTCCATTTGTCTGTCCATCACCAGGGCAGGTGCTGAGCGCCCATGTGTCGGGGCGGGTGGTGATGAAGAGCTACCTGAGTGGCATGCCTGAGTGCAAGTTTGGGATGAATGACAAGATTGTAATTGAGAAGCAGGGCAAAGGCACAGCTGATGAAACAAGCAAGAGGTGCCTGAGGCAGGGGAGCTGGTGGGAGTGGGTGGACCTTGGAGGGTTGAGGGGGGCCTGGTGAATCACAAATTCTTTCTGGACATTTCTGTAGTATTGTAGACTCCCTCTTCCCAAGGATGTACTTGGCTAGTTGCTCTTGACATCTGTGTTTAACACATTGCGTACCGCATAGAAATCTCTAAGACATACGCCAGGGACCGCACATTTTTGGGCAAACTGCACGTTATTTAAATCATCATAATGCACTTTAGGTGTTGTTTTTCAATAATTATAACATTTTTATTTACAAAAACAATTAAACAAAGTTCCTAGTACTTTTTTAACGTATGGTACTGCGTAAACATTTTCCTCTATGAAGAGGGACCAAACAAAATTTACATAAGTATCTAGATTCGCTCCTTTTTCCATGGGCGTGAAAAACAAGAACACTCGTGAGCGGTCCTTAACAGATGGCGTGCGAAACACGAGAAAACTCCTGAGCGGTACGAAATGTGTTAAGCAAGATGAGGGAATTGCCGTCATCCTACTCAGAGAGTAAGCCCCTATATTTGGTCCCCAGGACCGAGGCTTTTCAGTATATACTGATGGCCTCTGCCCAGTGTACCTGAAACCTCTAGGTCCTAAGCAGCAGAGCACTCAAGAGATGGTGAGCTTGCAAAGTTCCCACTGATCCCTAATTATGGGGCAGGGACCCCTAAGTCAGAAAGCTGTATTCTGACAGGTTTGGGGTTTTTTTTAAACCTTTACTGTTGAAAGTATTACATAGGTCTTCCTTTCCTGACAGCTTTTGATAGTGTATAGTGGAAACCTCACCCAGGCTCTGAAAGCCTTTGTGGGTGGGGTAGCCTTCCAGCCTAAATCTCTCCTGCCACTCCCCTGTACCTATGACACTTTGTGCCCCTTCTTGCAGCGGGAAGCAATCAATTGCCATTGATGACTGCACCTTCCACCAATGTGTGCGACTCAGCAAGTTTGACTCTGAACGCAGCATCAGCTTCATCCCACCAGATGGAGAGTTTGAGCTCATGAGGTGCCATTGGGATGTGAGGAGGCAAGGGCAAAAAGTGGGGAGAGGAAAGAGGACAGACTCTGCTATGACAACCTTGCTCTCTACTCCTAAAGGTATCGCACCACCAAGGACATCATCCTTCCTTTCCGGGTGATCCCACTGGTGCGGGAAGTGGGGCGCACCAAGCTTGAAGTCAAGGTGGTCATCAAGTCCAACTTCAAGCCCTCACTCCTGGCTCAGAAGATTGAGGTGAGGACAAGGGACTTGGGGAGGAAGCAGCACTTGTCTTCAGGAATAAAAGCAGCTGATGTCAGGGTTTGACAGAGCTCCCTGACAGGGGTGTTACTTCTAGGTGAGGATCCCAACCCCGTTGAACACAAGTGGGGTGCAGGTGATCTGCATGAAGGGGAAGGCCAAGTACAAGGCCAGTGAGAACGCCATCGTGTGGAAGTGAGTCTTTCCTTCATGAGGCCACAACAGGGTTTAAGAAGCCTCGATGTACCCTCTTACTCAGTTTTACTGTTCGTCCTCTGAGTGTGTATGTGTTTTATTCGGGGAGGGAGGGGATTGCCTATTTGCTTCTCCAGGAGCTTCTACTTGCTCTCACCCTGTACCGATGTGAATGTGCCACCTGTTTGCACTTGGGTGCACACCTGCACTTATTTATCAGGATGCTTACGTTTTCCTATGTCTGTGAAGTAAACAGTAAGGGATGGCATGACCACGTGTCTCAGCAGAACCTGCAGCCCACAGTGCTAAAGGAACAGCAGATCCAAGGTTCCGTAGCAAGTGGTAATCGAGGTCCTCCCTGCATTTTCTTGTCCTAACACCTCCCACAAGCTCCTGGGTTCTTTCCTCCCCGCCCCCTTCGAAATTCCTCCAACCTTCCAGCAGCACTTGCTGCCCATGGCTCTTGTGTTCCTAGGATCAAGCGCATGGCAGGCATGAAGGAATCGCAGATCAGCGCAGAGATTGAGCTGCTGCCCACCAATGACAAGAAGAAGTGGGCCCGACCCCCCATTTCCATGAACTTTGAGGTATGGCGGAGGAGGGGCCGAGAGCCATAGCAGGGTTGCTGGGAAAGATCTTGGAAGTCATTCAGATCAATCTTTATACCTACTACCTGCAGATGAGCAAACTGAGGCCTTGAGAGGGGAAGTGACTTTAATTCATAGAGCCATTTCTTTCCCCTCAGGCTTCCAACTAAAATTGCTATTCACACTAACAAAAATCTTTACCTTCTTTTGGCTTGTTGTAAGATAATTCTTTGGAAAGCTTTAGATTGCTTGAATGCCAAATAAGACACAAAGTTTACTTACAGGAAAATGGGCTGACGTTGCTTTGTGCAAATTATATGTTAGACATACAATTTTCTCCACCTTATTTTTTAAGTCCATAATATTGAGATGTTCTAAGTCAGGTCTTTGGTTGCTGCTTTCTGCAGATTAAAGGAATTGATTCAAGTTATCACAGGCAGGACCTGACTTCAAACCCAAATGATTACTGGTTACTCTTGGATATGCTTTATTCTTTAGTAACCTTTTAGAGGACCCCCTCACTACCTCGACTTCTTTCAGGACACTAATCATTCAGTCACCTGTAGTAAGGAGGTAAAGGTAGGGCGGGGCTACAGAACTTCCCAGAAGAGAGAGACTGACTGGAAGGCCACATTCCTAACGAGCTGTCCCTTGCCCAGGTGCCATTCGCGCCCTCTGGCCTCAAGGTGCGCTACTTGAAGGTGTTTGAACCGAAGTTGAACTACAGCGACCACGATGTCATCAAATGGGTGCGCTACATTGGCCGAAGTGGCATCTATGAGACACGCTGCTAGCTGCTAGTGAGGCCACCACACATCAGTGTCTCCTCCCTCCTGCTTTGCTGCCTTTCCTTTGCACCAGCCCCTGAGTCTAGGTCTGGACCAACCACATCGCAAGTAGGACAGGTGGAGCTGTCCCTGGGCTCCCTGGGCAAGGTGGTTTATGGGGCTCCTGCTTCTCCATCCGTCTGTCTTGGCCCAATGAGTTCTGTGACCAAAGTCAGGTGGGCTTCTCCTCCCCTCCCCTGTGGCCACATCTCTCAAGTGGGAGGGTTGGCTGCCCTTCACCTCAGAGCTCCCCCAACAGCTAGTAATGGATCCCTAGCCCTCAATCCCTATTCTGCTTTGGGATAGTGTGAGCTTCATTTTGTACACGTGTGACTTTGTCCAGTTATAGACCCAATAAACTCTGTAGAGTGGAGTAGCTGGCTGTGTCGATGCAGGGGGATGGGAACTGGTGGGACGGCTCTTCCTATGTCTTACACTACCTGCTTTGAGTACAATTTTCTGTTTTGACCTCTCTCTCAAGGGTTCTTCCCTTGTCTTGGTCTCAATTGTTAGGCCCCTCCAAGGCCATCCAGTCCTTAATCCTGATTTGTGTTCACCCCAGGTCTCCTGTCTTCTCTGAGAAGAAAACAGTTTTAAGGGCCAGCAGCCCCACCTGGCCCCAGGTCCCTAAGGGTAGAGATTCTTTCTCTAATTCACTCCAGCTTTTGGCAGATAAAAGAGCAGATTTACCCTCACCAGTTTTTACTTGCTTGGTTTCAGCCTTTTTGAATCTGAAAAATCTATTAGAAAGTTTCAAAAAACATAAGTAGCAAAATGAAATGAACACTCATGTCCCTTCATCCAATTTCAACAATCAACTCATGTCCGGTTCATGGATATCATGTCCAATCTGTGTACATACTTAATTCAAGTGTCCTATAAAATTTTTATAGTTTGCATCTGGATCCAAACAAGGTCCATTGTAGGTGAATGCTTCTTAAATTTTATAAACCACAGGTTCTGCTCAGCTCTTGCAATGTTGAAGAAACCAGATATTTCTGTACAGTACATAGTTTCCCCCCTCCGAATTTCTCTTTCCCATTGTTACCTATAAAGTGATTATTAGCTCTAATAGCTTCTATAGATTTATTTTAAATATTAGGATTGACTGATTCCTCACAAGGATGAATTAATGTAATTTTAGAGCAGGATTGGAAGAGTGTTCACATTAAATGTAAAACAGTAGCATCATTAACTTCTGAGAGAATCCGGGAAAGGAAGTAGTCTTCAGAGTTACTTACTGAGATTCAGGCCGAAGAAAAGTCTGCTTTAGGTTTAGGTAGAATTAGAGAATATCAATGAATTTATACAGGCTGTGTTCACCTGGTTTTCTCGCCCTCTGGCAGAGTGAGGCTGTGCCCTGGGGTGGTGGAATAGGCATAGCTTGTATTGAGTTGCAAGACACGAGCAGAGCAGGTGAGCTTCCAGGCTGAGACCAGCCCATAAAGGTTGGGAACCATAATAACCGGGGCTGCACAAAACTGCGCAGGGGGCTTCTGAAAGCTCGGGAACCAGCGTGAGTCAGCAAACATCTCGGCTGGCTCCAAAATGGACCCGCTCAGGCGTGCAGACTGGCAAGACAGGTGTGCTCGACCCACCGCCGGTCTCTCGGGCGGTTCCCACCCGCTGAACCTTGGACATTCGAGTTCTCCGCCTTCCGGATCGCCACCTCCCAGAAGGCGGAGAGGGCCGCACGTGTGGCTAATTTCTCAGCGGAAAAGGCGTTGCGCAAGCGCAGAGAGCAGCTCTGGCGTAGACACAGTGGTGCTCGCGCACGGTTCTTTCGGCCCCGCCCACCGGGTTCGGCGCAATCCACGCTTTGCTTATGTCACCACTACGCATGCGCCGTGCAAGGAGGGACGCGCTTTGGGGGAAGGGCAGGGGTGGGCCTTGGCCGGGGTCTCACCGCGACTGCGCGGAAGGGAGCCGGACTGTAACATGGCGACTTGCGCTGAAATCCTGCGGAGCGAGTTTCCCGAAATTGACGGACAGGTCTTCGACTACGTAACCGGTGAGCCCAACCGAATCCGCGGGCTGGGGAGGCCAAAGGGGAAGTCGGGTGGGAAAGACTAAGGGAGGGCGGGGCCGGGGGCCGCTGCTGGGCCTCTCCTCTGTGTGACCTCTTGTCCCGAGGGCGGGATGGGTCCGGAGCCCGGACTCGGGTCGCGGTCCCGGGGTTAAACTGCTTGTGTGCCCACCCTGCCCCGTGTCTTCCTGGACCTGCCCCGCCCCGCCCAGGCGTCTTGCACAGCGGCAGCGCGGACTTCGAGTCCGTGGACGACCTGGTGGAAGCTGTGGGGGAACTGTTGCAAGAGGTGTCCGGGGACAGCAAGGATGACGCGGGCATCAGAGCCGTGTGTCAGCGCATGTACAACACTCTGCGCCTGTACGTGGCGGGGGGCGTGTGGGGAGGGGGGGGAGGGTCGGTCGGGAGGCAGGAGGGAGTCAGGTCTGATGGCCCAGGAGCTTTGTCCTCACCCCCTAACTGCGCTTGCCGTCCCTGCCGTGCAGGGCTGAGCCGCAGAGCCAGGGAAACAGCCAGGTGCTGCTGGACGCCCCCATCCAGTTGTCAAAGATCACGGAGAACTACGGTGAGAATGAGGGGAGGTTGACCTAGCTACCCTCTCCTGTCCTCCGCCGCGAGGCCCCAGCCGCCTGCCTCCTGGAGCTCAGAACTCCCGGCACCTCTTTTCCATAGGACAAGATTGTAGAAGCTAGTTGATGTCTTTACTGAAGGCAAAAGAGCCCATTGATGCAGGGAGTAGGGTTGGAGGGTTCTCCAAGCTCTTGGCAATGGTATGAAGCATATGGGCTTTGGAGCTGGACAAACTTGGGTTCACCCACTCCCCACCCCCGATTTTGTGACTTACTAACCAACTGCATGCTCGTGTTAGAGTTGCTTATCAGCTTTGTGTCTGGCTTATATTAGTTACTCAAAATATTAGTTTCCCTTCCCTCAGGGAGAAGGTGACTGCTTTTCTTCTCGTCTACAGACTGTGGCACCAACCTTCCAGGGCTGCTGAAGAGGGAACAGTCCTCGGTGAGGAGGAGGACGAAAGGGAGGGGGCTGTGTATGGTTGGGGTAGGAGTTGACGGTCTCTAAATACTGGAATATCTTTCTGGGGGATTTCCGAATCTTTAATTCTGTTCACCATGGATAAATTGAAAGGGTGAACTTGAGGTGCTCTCTCTGAGCCTACACCCGAGGGTGAAATGGTTTTGTTTGGACCCTCAGACAGTGAATGCAAAGAAGCTAGAGAAGGCTGAGGCTCGACTAAAGGCAAAGCAGGAGAAACGTTCAGAGAAGGACACACTCAAGACCAGCAACCCTCTGTGAGTTTAGCAAAAAGGGTTAAGAGAGCAGAACAGTCTCTACAGGGATGAAAGGGCGGTTGGGAGTGCCAAAAGCCATCCATTTCTTCTTTTAAAAGAGTCTTGGAAGAGGCATCAGCCAGCCAGGCAGGCAGCAGAAAGGAGAGTCGGTTGGAATCATCTGGCAAGAACAAATCCTACGATGTGCGAATTGAGAACTTTGACGTGTCTTTTGGCGATAGGTGAGGAAGTGGCAGTGGGGCGTGTGATGTTTTTCTTTTTCCAAATAAAGGAGAATTTGGAGAGATTAAATGGGGCTAAAAGTAACGTTAGGTTTCTGTTGTTAAACTTGCAGTACACCGATGTCTAGAGCACCCTTTGTCTTCTTCCTGCTGCCCCTGCAGGGTGCTGCTGGCTGGTGCAGATGTGAACCTGGCATGGGGCCGCCGCTATGGGCTAGTGGGCCGGAATGGGCTGGGGAAGACAACACTGTTGAAGATGCTGGCCACCCGGAGCCTGCGAGTCCCAGCCCATATTTCCCTGCTGCACGTAGAGCAGGAGGTTGCTGGAGATGACACCCCTGCCCTGCAGAGTGTGCTGGAGAGTGACACTGTACGGGAAGACCTCCTGCAGCGGGAGCGGGAGCTCAGTGCCCAGGTTGCTGCTGGCAGGTGAAGGCTCCGTGCAGCTCTCCTTCACAGAGTGCCTGCCGTAGTGTCATAATCCAAAATTCACATGCCCATCCTAGTGAGCAGGGGAGCTTAGAACTTAGCACTCTCAAGCCCTTGTTCCTTCCACAGTGCCCAAGGTCCTCAATGCTGTGAGCACGTCCTTCCTGTACTCTGTTCTAGTCCCAGCAACAGGGCAGCCAGTGGTCTGCTTTCCAACAGCATGGGGTACAGGACATCCTCTTGGACTGCCCCTACTCAGGCTGATTGCTCTGCCCTCCATTTCCTTCCCAGGGCTGAGGGCTCAGAAGCTGCACAGCTGGCAGAAATCTATGCCAAACTGGAGGAGATTGAGGCTGACAAGGCACCTGCCAGGTATTTGAAATTCCCCCTTTCTTCACATTTCACCTTTCCCTTCTGTTACCTGTTCCAACTGGGTTCTTCACTTCTAGGGCATCAGTCATTCTTGCTGGACTTGGCTTTACCCCTAAAATGCAGCAGCAGCCCACCCGGTGAGTGGCCCTTGCCATTCTTGACTGTGAATACTGTTGGCTCTGCCCCTGTGCTGGTGAGCACCCACCTCTCATGCGGCTCTTTCTTTCTTTAGGGAGTTCTCAGGTGGCTGGAGGATGAGGCTGGCCCTGGCCCGGGCCCTGTTTGCTAGGTGAGTCTTCTGGGCCTGTATGTGGATTTTATGGAGGATGGGCCTTGGCACTTAGGGGTTTGCAATGGATCTCTGAGCTAAATCCTCAAGCTTTGCGTTCTTGTTCTCCATAGGCCAGATCTTCTGCTGTTAGACGGTAAGTTTGAAATGTGACACCCTAACTTCAGGGTGAGGAAAGGTGGCAACACCCACGTTCCTACATCTCTAGCCCTTCATTCCCAAACGTGTTCACTTTTTTAGAACCCACAAACATGCTGGATGTAAGGGCCATCCTATGGCTGGAGAATTACCTGCAGGTGAGTGCCTATAGGTGCCGGAGTAGGTTTGGGGGAAGTCTGCCTCCAAGACATCTAGGGGCTGGGAGCTGACTGCCCTCCCAAACTGGGCCTGCTGTCCTGTGACCCCTCAGACATGGCCCTCCACAATTCTGGTCGTCTCCCACGACCGAAACTTCCTGAATGCCATAGCCACAGACATCATCCACCTGCACAGCCAGCGGCTAGATGGCTACCGGGGAGACTTTGAGACCTTTATCAAAAGCAAGCAGGAGCGACTGCTCAACCAGCAGCGTGAATATGAGGCACAGCAGCAGTATCGCCAGCATATCCAGGTGTGGAGCCGGCAGGGCTGAGGGCCCCATCTCAGGGGTATTAGATTTGCAGGGAGTGAGGGAGCCTGACCAATGCCTGCACTCATCCACCTGCAGGTTTTTATTGATCGGTTTCGCTACAATGCCAACAGAGCCTCTCAAGTACAGAGTAAACTCAAGATGCTGGAGAAGCTGTGAGTACAATGTCCAATGGCCCTGACTCCTGTTCTCTTAATTTCTGGCCTCATTTTGCAGGCCATCCTTGCCCTCCCATTATAGGCCTCCCATTTTCTAGAAAACAACTTGAACTTCCTCCCCCACAAAAAAGTAAGAAGTTTTATACTGTTCTCAAAGAGTTAATCTTGCCCCCAGGTCCTAGTAACCACTAATCTGCTTTCTGTTTGTGTATATTTATTTATGCTGAACATTTAATATAAATGGAATCATACAATGCGACCTTTGTATCTGGCTTCTTTTGCTTAACATAATGTTTTTGAGAGTTATCTATGTACTAGCACATAGTACTTCATTCCTTTTTATGACAGATAATATTCCATTGTATGGATAATACCATGTTTTGCTTATTGATTCATCAGTTGATGGATATTTATGTTTTCTCCTTTTGGCTCTTATGAATAATACTGCTATGAACATTTGTGTACTAGTTGTGTGGACATATGTTTTCTATTCTCTCGGATGCATACCTAGGAGTGGAGTTGCTGGGTTATATGGTAATTCTATGTTTAACTTTTTAAAAAATACATATTTTTCTTGGTTTCAGAGAAGAAAGGAGAGGGAGAAAGAGATAGAAACATCACTGATGAGAGAAAAATCATTGATCAGCTGCCTCCTGCAAGCCTCACACTGGGGATCGAGCCCACAGCCTGGACGTATGCCCTGACCGGAATTGAACTGTGACCTTCTGCTTCATAGGCTAAAGCTCAACCTCTGAGTCACGCCGGCTAGGCTGTCTTTTTTTTTTTTTTTTTAAATACTCACATGAAGGCATGCTTAGAGAGGAATGGTGAGAGAGAAAGAAACATCAATGGGTTGCCTTCTTTATGTGCCCCAAACCCACAGCCCAGGTATGTGCCCTGACCTGGGATCAGCAGGCAACCTTTTCTTTCAGTGCACACACTCAACTACCTGAGCCGCTCTGGCTGGTTATCTTTAATTTTAGCTACCCTAGTGGGTGTGGCATGTTATCTCATTGTGGTTTTGATTTGCATTCCTTGATAACTAAGGGTGGTGAACATTGAAGGTTGAATCTTTTTGTTTTGTTTTTGTTTTGCTAATCTTAAAACAACATTTCTAGAAGTGCTGGTGTTGGAGAGCCTAAAATCATAAGGCTTAGGATTTTTATGACATTGAAACGTACATCATGATATGTTAACTAGAAGGACAAAAAGCTGCAACAAGAATAATACTATTTTTTTCCAGCATTTAGTAAACTAAAGGAATGTACAGTCATGTGCTGCTTAATGTCAAGGATACGTTCTGAGATGTGTTGTTGGGCAATTTTGTCATTGTGTGAACATCATAGAGTGCACCAACCTAGATGGTATAGCCTACTACACACCTAGGCAGTATGTTATAGCCTATTGCTCCTAGTCTACAGGTCTGTACGGCATGTTATTTCGCTGAATACTGTAAGCATTTGTAATACAATGGTAACTATTTGTGTAACTAAACATAAAAGTTACAGTAAGACCCAGCTGGTATGGCTCAGTGGTTGAGCATCAACCCATGAACCAGGAGGTCACAGTTCAATTCCTGGTCAGGGCATATGCCTGGATTTCGGGCTTGATCCCCAGTAGGGGGCATGCAGGAGGCAGCTGATCAATGATTTTCTCTCATATTGATGTTTCTATCTCACTCTCTGAAATCAATAAAAATATGTATTAAAAAATGAGAGAGATGCAGTAGACAAAGGATATTTACAGCAAAAAGTATATAAGTAGCATAGTCATTTATTATCATTATCAAGTATTATGTGCTGTACATAATTACATGTGCTGTATTTTATACACTGGCAGTGCAGTAGGCTTATTTATACCAGCATCACCACAGACCTTGTGCTATACATTATGACTTGGCTCTGATGTGACTAGGTGATAGGAATTTCAGCTCCATTATAACCTTATGGGACCATCCTCATGTATGTGGTCTGTTGTTAACCTTGTTATGTAGTACAAAACTGTCCTCGAAAATAAGAATGTTATCTGGGTGGTGGGACTTAAAGGTTTTCTAAGTTTTCTCTGAGCATATATTTCTTGTGTGATGGAACACATGAAAGTCATACATCTAGAGTGCCCCCTCTTTCCTCAGGCCAGAGCTGAAACCCGTGGACAAGGAGCTGGAAGTAGTGATGAAGTGAGTGCTGGACCAGAGGGGCTGGTTGGAAGCTCTTGTTTCTGGCCACTGCAGTGCTGTTCACCCCCACCCTCCCTCCCATAGGTTCCCTGATGGGTTTGAGAAGTTCTCACCACCAATTCTGCAACTAGATGAGGTGGATTTCTACTATGACCCTAAACACGTCATCTTCAGCCGTCTCTCCGTCTCTGCTGATCTTGAATCCCGCATCTGTGTGGTATGGTTGTTGTTTCTCTGTTCCAGGAGTTGGGACTCTCCCACCCCAACACATGCTGGGGTTTGGCCCAGATCCTCGGGCTGCAGGGGAAAGAGGTCCACTGGGCAAGAGTTGGGGCCTGAGTCAAGGACTTGGCTATACTTATACTGTCCCCATGCTCCAGCCTCGCAGGGCTGCCCTGCAGAGGTGAAAAGAAAGCCTGGCATCTGGTACTTTATGAATACTTGAAGCAGTATTCTGTCTTGCTCGTCTCTGCTCTCAGTTTTCTCAAACCATGGAACATAGAGGAAAGAGTATAGGCTTCAGGGTCAGACTTCAGATCCTGACTCTGCCATTTCCCAGCTTTATTACTAAACAGTTTTCTCATCTTTAAAATGGAGATAATGTCTACCTCCCTTGGTTATTGGGAGAATTAAAGCCCCAGCACTTAGTAGCTACTCAGGTATTAGGCTCTCTTTACATATTTATTTACCTCCTTCATTTTTCTCTTAAATTTCTGAAAAATATTTTAGTTGTTGAAAGAGTCATTGGGACTACCCAAGTCCAATTCTCATTTCCTTTCCTTGTGTCCTCTACATGTACACTCTAAAGGTCTCATGTTTCTTCTTATAGGTTGGGGAGAATGGGGCTGGGAAGTCTACCATGCTGAAGCTGCTTATGGGGGACCTAACACCTGTTCGAGGCATCAGACATGCTCACCGGTAGGGCCGACACCTTCACTCTCCCAACTACCTGTACACTTGTAGCTACATTCTTTATGGTCATGCCTTTCATCCCCTCTTGCACCTTCATTGCTGACTGCAGGAATCTGAAGATTGGCTATTTCAGCCAGCACCACGTAGAACAGCTGGACCTGAACGTCAGTGCTGTGGAGCTGCTGTCACGCAAGTTTCCTGGTGTGTTAGGGCTTGGGGTTCAGGAGAAAGTCCCAGGGCTGCTGCCTACAGTTAGGCCTCCTTGGGGAGGTGCTGAGCAGCCCAACAAAGTCTAGGTGTAAGGACAGAGGTATTTGAAGGTGGGGCTGGGGAGAGGGTGAAGGGAGGGCGTTGGGCCATGATCGAATGGGGCCTATTCCAGGACGGCCTGAGGAGGAGTATCGTCACCAGCTGGGCCGGTATGGCATCTCTGGAGAACTGGCTGTGCGCCCTGTTGCCAGCTTGTCTGGGGGCCAGAAGAGCCGGGTAGCCTTTGCTCAGATGACTATGCCCTGGTGAGGCCTTATTTTCTAGAATTCTTGCCCTCCCTGTCCCCCTCTAGCCTAGTAGAAAATGATTCTCTTGTCTCAGAGGTCACCTGCCTGACCTTGCAGTGGGCTGGGCTGTTGAATGAAGGGCAGTTCATGATTTCTCCAACTCCCCATAACTATCCACCTTCCTGGGTTCTGCCTTCCAGCCCCAACTTCTACATTCTGGATGAACCCACAAACCACCTGGACATGGAGACAATTGAGGCTCTTGGCCGTGCTCTCAACAATTTCAGGGTGAGTGTGTCTTCATAATGCCCACTCCTTCCCAGGCCTCAGCACTCCTTAGCCCCCCAACCCCCTGAGTGCCTCTGGTCTCCTGTCTTTCAGGGTGGCGTGATTCTGGTATCCCACGATGAGCGCTTCATCAGGCTGGTGTGCCAGGAGTTGTGGGTGTGCGAAGGAGGCGGCGTCACCCGGGTCGAGGGGGGATTTGACCAGTACCGTGCTCTTCTCCAGGAACAGTTCCGCCGTGAGGGCTTCCTCTAGGCCCAACAAGCTGAGGGCTATGCCCAGGACATGGACTGGTCTCTCAGACCCCTGGGCCACCATGTAGGCAACCATCTCCAGGCCACGGACCTCCCCTGACTTTGGGGACAGCCTTATTCCTAAATCTCTCCTTTTGACTGGAGCATGCTCTGCACAATCCAGAGAACCACATCTTAGGGTCTGTGAGGACTGGTCTTCTAAGTGGAAGGGGTAGGAGGGTACCCTCTAGGGTTATAGTTCCTCCACTGCCCCAGCTCTGACTGGGCCCCAAGTGGCTGCTGTGTAAATTAAATCTTCTTGCCTCATCTCTGCTGTTCCCTGGCAGGGCTGCAGTGTGTTAAGGGGTGTGGGCTCTCTGATTTGTTACTCTCCTGTGACATTTGTATCAATCACAAAGAGGAGGTTATAGCATCACCAGCCTTGACCCTGGGAGGAGACATCACGAAAGGGGCTCAGAGGTCACCTGCCTGACCTTGCAGTGGACTGGGCTGTCGAATGAAGGGCAGTGTGTTACATCACTGTGGTGCTTGTCCCTGTAGCGTGGGCTCGGCCTCACTGCTTAAGAGAGTGAACTGATTCTGTAATCCTGCAGTTTTAGACATGGTTTGTCATCTGCTTTCTCCCATGGTCTCTGGCCCAGGCTCACCCTGCTCCTCTGATCTGGACCTTCAGAAGGGTCTGAAGAGAAATTGTCTTTGTCCCTGTTTTGCTTGGGTGGTTTCTTTATTTTTCCCTCTAACCATGTAAGAGGGGCCTGGGAAGAAGTTGAAAATGGGAAGAAATAGAGCACTTTGTTTTCAAATTAAGCAGTCTTAAGTGTGGGGTGGGATGTTTCACTGTTGGCGTCCAGCTCCCCACATTTCACAGAGGTAATAGGATTTATAAATATTGCTTCTCGAGGGCTCAGCTGCTATATGTAATTGTTATACAGAAGACACTGACATAGAGACATTGTGTTGCTCTCCATGATGATGGAGGAAACCAGTCAACAGAAGCAACTTGCTGGCTTCATGGAGAATTATAGTCACAAAGCTCAACCAAGGAATGTTAACTCAGCTGGTGAGGTTATGATAGTGCAGGTAGGTGGAGGGAGATACCTGTTTTTAGAGTAAAGGAGAATAAAGACAGGAAGTCTCTGCTGATTTACTATAGAACAGGCAGTGATGGATGAATGAAAACAGCAGAAGAGCCACGAATCAGCCTGCCTCCTCAGCCTCTCTCACTCCCTTTCAGAAGTCCAGAGGAGAGGTTCTTCCAACTGTGTGTGACTTTGTGAATCCTCATGCTCCTAAGAGCCTTCTCACAACCCCATCACTTCTGCCAACCTCACACCTGCAGATGGGCCAGTCAGGGGCCATCTGGTGTGTGATTTGTGTCTACCTGTTTGCCAGGCTCAGCCCCTTCACCTCACACAAGCTTGTGAATCCTGATATGAGTTCTCCCAAGTCCTTAAAGTTGGTGGGAGTGCAGCTGAAGGGTTCTGTGACAGAATCTGCTGCTTTTGGAGGTAAGTGACTTTATACAAAGAGCACTGGAGTTGGGTTTAAGATCAAGTCCCAGTGCCAGTACTGGTGATAGAAGGAGTCACCAGACTAAGAAATACTAGCTGTGTAAGGAATCACTTAACCTTTTTGAAAACCTCTGCGTGGTTTCTTGATAGGATTGTGTTGAGGATTAGCTGACAAGCACATTATACATGTGATTCATAAAGTGATTTTTTTGTCTGTGGCCAGTCTGATTTGAAGGACTATCATGGGAAAAGCAGATTTTCTGAGTGATTCCAGAGGTGGACAAGTTTGGGTTCGAAGGAAGGAAAATTTGTAATAGCTCAGGTTGCCTCCTGAGAGTAAGTTTCCAGTCTCTGGGACTGTTCCGCCCTGCCAGGCTCTCAAGACCTCTTTCAGGTTGGTTTCCAATGTCATGATTCCATGAACAAAATAGGAAGAGCCTGTATATGACAGTACAGGCCTACATATCAGGCCTTGAGAAAATGAATTGTAGCGGCTGAGAAAGACTACATTAAGGTTTGGGTGAACTTCTGGAGGTTAAAAGAGGAGAGCTGGCAGAAGATAGTTGTCTTGAGGGAAAATATAGACAATGTCAACTCCGTTCCAGAAAGCACAGGGCGGAGAGAAATTTGATCTGCATGAGTGGGAAGCCACCCTTGATCACCACAGACTGCCCATCACAGTAGCCACCCCCTTCACACTGGAGAGCCCATATAACCCAACCATTGGGGAGCTGGTCCTTCCAACTGCTGAGGTTGGAGCTGCCCTGCTGACATCAGGCTAAGTTCTCACTGTTTTCCAGGCAAATTTTAGAATGGAATAGGGGAAAAGGTGCCGTTTACCCTTGCTGGCTATGCCCCAGGTTAATTTGTCATTTTAGAATGTAAAATTCTAGTAAAAGCCACTCCACAAGCCTGGGCCTGGCCCATCCACAGGTGCAAGCCAAACAACACCTCCAGCAGCATCAGCTTATGGGTCTGCACCAGCCTGAACATGCAGACTGGATTATGGAACCTGGGGAAGTCCCAGCGGGCTAGCAGGCTGGGTTCACAACCTGGCTGAAGGGCCTCTAGGGGTCCCTGAACCTGGAGCCATTGACTCCCTTCAACCTAGCCTCCCTCCAAGTGCGCTTCATTGCACCTAGTGCTTCCCACATTATAAGCTGCTGCCATTAAAGTTGTAGATCCCACTTTGCCTGTTAACCTAGAAGGCCAGACCATGGCTTGCTCGTCTTTCTGTCTTAGGTGCCTGCCACAGGTTGGGTTCCCTGGGACACAGTGTGAAGAAATCGTCATGCAGAGTGTTTATTGGGGTATGCTGCTGGGACCAATACCAGGATTGAGCAGAGGGAGAAAATGGGCAGCATGAAAGCCTCAGCCCCACCTTCTGGAGCTGGGTAACTGCAGAGTTGTCCTGAGTTGAGGCAATGGCTCAGGCAGGCCTTTATCTGCTGAGTTGACTAGTCTTTGAATGCTGGCTGCTACCAGAAGATGGGAAGTTGAGAAAGGAAGTTTTCTTCAGCTGAGACAATTCCCCCAAAGGGACTGACAGCTAAGGACTTTCCCATCAGCACCTGCAGCTAAAGCAGCAAGTCCATTCCTGAAAGGGCATCCTGGCAGCCCATCACAGCATCTACAGTGCCTGGCCTATAGACATGTGCTCAATAAAAGTGCTTGAGAAATGAGTATTTGGGGGAGATTATTTGAGAAAAAGTAGAGAATGATATTGGAAGAGGAAAAAGGGGGATAAACCAAGAAACCAGCCAGAAGGTCATGATCAAAATCCAGTCCTAAGGGCACGGGGTCAGCACGGTGCAGGTGGGGACAAGGCTAGGGAGGATGGTGTGCAAACTCAGCAAGGGGCTGCCTGCCCTGCCCAAACAAGGAAGGACTCCTTTTTCTGGGCCAGAGTCTTGAAAGCTTAGGGACCTAAGGAACAGGTTTGTTAGTAAAGCGAACCTTTTTGTTTTTAAACCTCGCCTTGTTTCCTTTTAAGACAATGCTAAGGAATAATGACAGTACTAAATATTTATTGAGTTCTTACTGTGCAATAGGGACTTTCGTAAGTCCTTTGCCCACACTCACTCAGTCCATCTTCACAAACCTGTTATTCCCATTTCACAGATGAGGAAACAGGAAGTTGACATAGTGTGTGGCAGGACTGGGATCCCGGCCAGTCTGGTTCTAGAGTGCAACCTTCACTGTCATGCTGTACTACCGCTCAGCTCCTCGTGTGACCTGCTCAATGGTTTTGTTCATTCCATCAATTAAAACTCATCAATTGCATGGGGCAGGGGTGGGAGGTAGGGGATTTGAACAAGCTCTCTTGAGAGCAAGCTGATGAGTAGGAGTACCTGCATTGGCTGACACGCTGGGTGGTCCGTGAAGTTGTTTGTTAAATTAATAAGAAAAAAACGTGGAAAAGTCATGCACTGGGATTAGCACAGCTCTTGCACTAATGGCATCTTGGGCAAGTCAACCTCTCCTGAGCAAATTATCCTTATCCATAAAATGGGTATAACCCAATTTGTCTTGCCTGCTTCTTTGGGTAGTTGGAAGGATTAAATGAGACAAAGCCCCGTGTAAGCTGAACAAACATTTCTGTGAACTGTAAAGAGCTGTGGATCCAAAGGGTGTCATTTTCATGGATGGAATGGGGGGCGGCAGCCTGGGGCCTCCTCTGGAGACACATAGACTAGCACATGTACAAACACTCCAGGCCATCATCAAGATGATTGCCCCAGGAGGGCCATCCACAGCCCTCATCTGCTGAGCCAAGCATCAGAAAGTGTGCTTGCAGGAGCGCGGCATGAGACTGCCTGGCACCTGCTGAGTTACATGGGGTAAGGTAGAAATCATGCAATTTAAGCCCATTCTAATAATATGCATAGGTCATGTCCTGTTGGTAATTCTAGGTTTCATTTTCTTTATGTTAAATAAATGGATGGTTTGGAAGTGATTTCTGCTTTACTGTATATAGAGAGGCCTTTGAAACCCTAAATTAAATATTTGTCAACCCATGCTACAGCATTTTTAACACCGAGGAACGCTTTCACTAATGTTCTCCTTTGGCCTTGTCTTCTCCATAATCCGTTAAGTGGATCTTGATGAGTTATTCCCATTTTACAGAACTGGAGCTTGAGGCAGAAAGATGGTAAGTGTCTTGCTTAGGTTCAGATACCTCTGTGCGTGCAGAGATGGGGCAAGAACAGAGGTATCTGGGTCTCTAGACTTACCGCATCTCTCCAGATCGCTGTTCTCAACTTTGTTCCATATTCATACAATGGATGGCATTCTCATGTCACACATGCCCATGGGCATACTCAGGGTCATGTTACCTTCAATCTTTTCAGGCAAGTGTTTTGAACCTAATTGTTCAAGATGGGAGATGTTCAAGCAGGGTGTCAGAACCTAACAAGGCAAGGGGGGCATCTGTATAGGAAGGTGGTCCAGTATGAGGTCAGAACCTGAGTGAGGTGAGGACATTCAAGCATGGGCATGGCCTGCGCTCTGGGGTGGGAATGCAGCCTGCCTGGGGAATCAAAGCCCAAGCAGGGTGAGGGGGACATTATTTTTTTAACTCATCTTTATTATTGATAGTATTACAGATGTCCCCTTTGTTTTGTTCCCCATTACCCCCACCCCACCCCATACAAGCCCCTCCCAGGCCTTCACCAGACTATTGTCTGTGTCCATCAGCTATGTACATATGCATATAAGTTCCCCAGTTATTGTCTCCCGCCTTCCCTCTAAAATTCATCAGTCTGTTCCATGTCTTTTTTTTTTTTAAGTTTTTATTGATTTGAGAGAGAGAGATGAAGGGAGAGGGAGAGAAACATTGGTGGCTGCCTCCTGCACACCCCCTACTGGGTATCAAGCCTGCAACCCAGGCATGGGCCTTTACCAGGAATCAAACTAGCGGCCTCTCAAGCCCGGGATGACACCCAACCAACTGAGCCACTTTAGCCAGGATAAGGAGGATGTTTTTGTTTTTTTTGTTTTTTTAAATATATTTTATTGATTTTTTACAGAGAGGAAGGGAGAGAGATAGAGTGTTAGAAACATCGATGAGAGAGAAACATCGATCAGCTGCCTCCTGCACATCTCCCACTGGGGATATGCCCGCAACCAAGGTACATGCCCTTGACCGGAATCGAACCCGGGACCCTTCAGTCCGCAGGCCGACGCTCTATCCACTGAGCCAAACCGGTTTTGGCAGGAGGATGTTTTGAGGAGGGGAAGACCCAGGACCGGGTGTTGGGCAAGTTTAGGGTGAGGAGGGTATTTACTGAGGAGGCAGGTGGAAGCAACCCAGTGTAGAGTATTGGAGACAAGAGTGAGAAGGGCATGTGAATGCAGAAGAAGGCAGTGGTGACAGGGATAATTCATGTGGATAAATGTGTTAGGGAAAATGGGAGCCCAGTTTCTCACAGTTGGAGAAGGAAATTATCCTATCTAATTAGGAGGGGATATGCTAATTGACCCTCACACCATTGCAAAGATGGCAGCACCCACAGCCAACAAGGAGGGAATATGCTAATTGACTGCCCCGCCCTCAAAGATGGCAGCACCCACAGCCACAAGATGGCGGCACCCAGTCCCCTCAGCCCCAGCCACCCAGGGCCAGCCTGAGTGCAGGCAAGCCTCAGATGTCGGCTGCCCAGCCACCCAGGGCCTCCCAAGGCGCAGGTAACCAGGGCTGGCTGAGGCTTGTGCTGCCCGTAGTGGCAGCAGCAGAGGTGTGATGGGGGCATCACCTTCCCCTGATCACTGGGTCGCCTCCTGTCCCTGCGGGCTCCCGGACTGTGAGAGGGGGCAGGCCAGGCTGAGGGACACCCCCTCCAGTGCATGACTTTTCATGCACCGGGCCTCTAGTAAATATAGAAAGGGCGAAAGACCTAGCTGGTTTGGCTCAGTGGGTAGAGTGTTGGCCTGCAGACTGAAGGGTCCCAAGTAATACATAGAGGTAGATTTAAAAATCAATATATGGAGAAACCAAGATGGTGGCATAGGTAAACACCTGAAATTGCCACCTCGAATAACCACTTCAAAACTACAACTAAAGACAAAACAGACATCACCCAGAACCACAGGAAGGCTGGCTGAGTGGAAATTCTACAACTAGAAGGAAAGAGAAAAGCACACTGAGACTCAGGAGGTGTGGAAGTAAAGTGCAGAGGTACGGAGGTGCGCGCAGAAAGGGCTGGCATTGGAGGTTGCCGGTGTCTTTTTCAGTTGGGAGGTAGTCTCAAGCTCCCGATGGCCCTGACTCCAGTTCTGGGCGAGTCTCTGGGGACCCAGACTCACACGGGGAGAAACTGGACTGTCTGGCAGTGGGTGGAACTTGAGGGCAGCTTTCTCAGAGGTGCTTGCAGCTATGACCGTGGGACACTGAGACCCGGGGCCTCTTAGGGCGGGACTGAGGACCAGCCATAGCTGTTTGCTCTGCCCTGTGGATTCCCTGAGACCCCGCCCCACCCAAGGCTTTTGCATATGAATGGGCGGGCCCTTTGAGATCTAAAATTGCCTAGCAAGCTGCAGCTGGGTCAGAGAGAATCAGAACATCCAAGGGAGGGCTCAGGGCCCCACAGCAGCTTGCATTGCTTTGCGGCTGGGCCTCACCTGGGTGCCTCCGGACGCCAAACAAGGAGGAACAGTCTGCAGATCTCTCCGTAGCTCCTGCTGGGTAGCCTCGGGCGGAGGCTGAATTGGCACCTCTTTGGGGATTCAGGAGCCCGTGTGCCTAGTGGTTGGAGTGGGACTGTCCAGATTGCAACTCCTCAGATCCAGAAGGGACACACTCAGGGGGCAGACTCAGTGAGCACCAAAGCCCCACTGAGGCAAGTCTTGCCCCATAAGGGTGACTTCAGCACAGAAGTTCTCCCACTGTAGACACAGCTGATTCTCACAGCCAATTGGCCTGGAGGTCAACAACAATCAAAGCT
>NW_006297821.1:2385898-2391520 GCF_000327345.1 Myotis davidii
GTCTCCTCCCCACCACCCCTCTCTCTAAAAACGAAAATAAATCCATAAGCATATCCTCGCATGAGGATTTTTAAAAAGTGACTTAAGCCCTAGCCAGCTTGGCTCAGTGGATAGAGTGTCAGCCTGTGGACTGAAGGGTCCCAGGTTCGATTCCGGCCAAGGGCACATGCCTGGGTTGCGGGCTTGATCCCCAGTAGGGGGCATGAAGGAGGCAGCCGATCAATGATTCTCTCATCATTAATGTTTCTCTCCCCTCTCCCTTCCTCTCTGAAATCAATGAAGAAATATGAGAAAAAGAAACAAATAATGTGATGAATAGCAAGAACCTACAACCAAGATTACTTTATCCAGCAAAACTATCATTCAGAATTGAAGTCAATAGCCCTGGCCTGGTGGCACAGTTGGTTGGAGCACTATCCTGTATACCAAAGGTTGCAGGTTTGATTCCCAGAATTGAAGGTCAGATACAGAGCTTCACTGATAAGAAAAAGCTAAATAAAGGAGTTGATCACCACCAAACCAGTATTATATGAAATGCTGAAAGGTATTCTTTAAGAAGAGCAAGAAGAAAAAAGGTAAAGATAAAAATTATGAACAACAATTACATATCTATCAACAAGTGAATCTAAAAATGAAGTGAATAAAAAATCTGATGAACAGAGTAAACTGGTGAATATAATAGAATCAGGGGCATAGAAAGGGACTGACAATTCTCAGGGCGGAAAGGGGTGTGGTGGGTGGGGGAAGAGACTGGACAAAAGTCATACACCTATGGATGAGGACAGTGGGTAAGGGCAGAAGGTGGGGTGGGAACTGGGTGGAGGGGAGTTATGGGCGGGGGGAAGAGGAACAACTGCAATAATCTGAACAATCAAGATTTAATTTAAAAAATAAAAATAAAAATCAATATAGATTTAAGTGTGTATGCTCTAACTGTTGAGAAGTGACACCCCCATTCCAATGGCAAGGAGCAGTGCCCAAGTCCTAGCTTCTACATAACATTCTACACTGTATGGTGCCAGTGCTCCCTAGTGAATGAGCTGATTCTAGGACTGAGAAATACAAGATGAGCCTAGAAATCTTTACTAAAAGAAAAAAAAAGTGTAATTGGGACATATAAAAAGGACAGAAAAGTTAGCTTGAAATGCTCCCACTGGACAAATTGGACAGTTTGAACATCATTATACTAGTATATTGATTATAACCTCTGAATAAAACAGTTGATGTTAATATACATAATTATATGAATAAATTAAAAATTTAATGAGGAACAAGACACATTTTCAAAGTAATTCCACCCAAAGATTTATTATAAAGGGAAAAGGAATTACTGTACAGTAGAGAAGCTTAACTGATACCACCTTGATCAAGTGATCAAAGTCAACATCAGCAGAACAAAAATAGACCCAGAGACATAGAAGCATGAACAGACTGTTGAGCCTCAGAGGGAAGGCAAGGGTAGGTGTGTGGGAAGAGATCAACCACTGAACTTGTATATATCCTTTTTCACCCCGTCCCTCAAAAGTCCCCCTTCTGGCAACCAAATCTCAGTTGGTTCTCTGTAGCTGAGTCTGTTTCTGTGTTGTTGGTTCATTTATATTGTCCTTTAGATTCCACATATAAGTGAAATTATATGGTATGTCTTTCTCTCTGACTTATTTAACTCAGCACAATACCCTTTAGGCCAGCGGTTCTCATCCTGTGGGTAGCGGCCCCTTTGGCGGTCGAATGACTCTTTCACAGGGGTCGCCGAAGACCATCCTGCACATCAGATATTTACATTACGATTCATAACAATAGCAACATTACAGTCATGAAGCAGCAATGAAAATAATTTTATGGTTGGGTCACAACATGAGGAACTGTATTTAAAGGGCCAGAAGGTTGAGAACCACTGGCCCATCCATGTTGTCGAAAATGGTAAAATTTCATTCTTTTTTTTTTTTCAATCCTCACCCAAGGATATGTTTGATTGATTTTTTTAGAAAAGAGGAAGGGAGAAAAAGAGAGAGAAACATGGGTGTGAGAGAGAAACAGTGATCGGTTGCCTCCCATATGTGCCCTAACCAGGGATCAAACCTGCAATCTGGGTATGTGACCTGACAGGGAATTGAACCTGTGACCCTTTGGTGCATGGGACAACTGAGCCACACTGTCCAGGGCAGATTTTGTCCTTTTTTATGGCTGAATAATATTCCATTGTATAAATGTACCACATCTTCTTTATCTATTCACCTACTGATGGGCAGTTAGGTTGCTTCCATACTTTAGCTATTGTAAATAATGCTGCAGTGAACATAGTGATTTCTTTTTTATTTTATTTTATATTTCTTACAATAAATACCCAGAAGTGGAGTTGCTGGGTCCTTCTTTGTCTCTTATTATAGCCTTTTTCAAAAGTCTGTTTTGTCTGGTATAAGTATTTCTACTTCAGCTTTTTGTTTTGTTTTGTTTTGCTTCCATTTTCATGAAATATCTTTTTTCATCCCTTATTTCCAGTCTCTGTGTCTTTCCATCTGAAGTGAGTCTCTTGTAGACAGCATATGTAAGGGTCTTGTTTCCTTATCCATTCAGTTACCCTGTGTCTTTTTATTGGAGCATTTAAAGTAATTGCTGATAGATATGTATTTATTGTTATTTTATTATTCATATTTTTATCTCTTTTTTCCTGAAATAAAAACAACCCTTGAACATTTCTTCTAATATTGGTTTGGTGGTGATGAACTCCTTTACCTTTTTCTGGGAAGCTCTTTATCCTTCTAGTCTAAATGATAGATTTGCTGGTAGAATTAATTCCTGATTTTGACAATTGTGTTGTGGTGATGATGTAAGAGAATGTCCTTGTTTATAAAAAATACACATTAAATAAAGGGTTATGGGAGTTGTTCTTTACTTCAAATTTTCTATGTGCTGAGATTGTTTTCAGATTTTTAAAAATATTTTAAAAATATAAAAGTAATACATGAGTGTTGTAACAAGTTGAAGAATGCAAATAAAGTTAATATCTCCTTCATCCCAATTCTAGTACCATCTTTCCTAAAGAAACCATTATCACCAGATTTATAGATATCTTTCCAAGCTTTATCTATAATCATATGAACATGTAGTCCCTGGCTGGGTAGCTCAGTTGTTTGGAGTGTCATCCCAATACACCAAGGTTTTGGGTTTGACCCTGGGCACATACAAGAATAAATGGAACCACAAATTGATCTTTCTCTCTCACACCTTCCCTAATCAATTAAAAAAACACATATGAACATCTAAATCTTTATCTTCTCTCATTGTGTCAGCTATTAACTTTCCCCTTAATGTCCTGCACTAAACAGAAATTCTTAATTTTTATAACATTGTACTTTAAAATAATTTCAGACTTAAAGAAACAAATAATTTTTATAACATTTTACTTAAATAATTTTAGACTTGTAGAATATTACAAGGAATTCTGCTCTTCCCTTCCTCCAGATTCCATAAATGTTAATATTTTGCACATTTGCTATATCATTTTCTGTGTTTTTGTATGCATGTGTGTGTATAATTTTTCCCAAACAACTTGAGAATAAGTTGTAGACATAACATTCCTTTATTTCTAAATACCCCAATATGCTTTCTAAAAACAAGGGCTTCCCTTATATAACCACAGTACAGTGATCAAAATCAGGATATATACACTGAGTGGCCAGGTTATTATGACCACCCCATCAGTACTTCGTTGGGCCACCTTTTGCCTTCAATATTGCGGCAATTCTTCCTGGCATTGACTCCATGAGATGTTGAAAGGTGATGCGAGCAATCTGACACCATGCCTGATGAATAGCACTGTCTAGTTCTGTGAGATCTGATGGTTGTGGAACCAGCTGCCTGATGGCTCTTCTAACTTCGTCCCACAAATGCTCAATTGGATTGAGATCTGGTGATTGTGGGGGCCACCTAAGCAAGGTAAAGTCTCCCTTATGTTCTTGAAACCACTCCTGCACAATACGAGCACCGAGCACCGTGGCATGGCACATTGTCTTGTTGGAAGAAGCCATCTCCATTTGGATAGGCCATCAACATGAAAGGATGAACTTATCAGCAACAATACTTAGGTATGTGGTGCTATTCAGACGTTTATAATGGTCTGACCCTCTAGCTACTTCAGCGGGAAATTATAGCTAATTTGCCTACAAACGTCAGGTGGTCATAATAATCTGGCCACTCAGTGTACATTGATACAGTATTATTATCTAATCTATAGAGTTTACCCAATTTTTGCTAATTGTACACCAATTTATTTTATTTATTTTATTATTAATTTTTTAGTCCTTACCTGAGGATATTTTTTCATTGATTTTTAGAGAGTGGAAGAGAGAGGGAAAGACAGAGAGAAACACATCAATTGGTTGCTTCCTGCACACACCCTGACCAGGGCCCGGGCTGGGGAAGGAGCCTGCAACTGCGGTACATGCCCTTGACCAGAATTGAACCCAGGACCCTTCAGTCCATAGGCTGACACTCTATCCACTGAGCCAAACCGGCTACGGCACCACCAATTTATTTTATAAAAATTTTTTTAAATATAGGATCACACTAAATTGTATTTAGTTGTCTTGCCTCCTGTAATCTGGAACAACCCATCAGTTTTTATCTTTCATGACCTTAACATTTTGGAAGAGTACAGGACACTTTTTTTGTAGAATGTCCATTTTGGTTAGTCTGGTGTCTCCTCATGATTAGATTCAGACTACGCATTTTTGGCAGGAATGTCATAGAAGAGAGGCTGTGCCTGCTCAGAGCATCTGATGAGGAGGCATGTGATGTCAATTTGTCCTATTACTGGTGATGTTAACTTTGATTATTTGGTTAAGGTGGTGTCTGCCAGGGTTCTACGCTGTAAATTGCTGTTTTTCCCTTTGTAATTAATAAGTATCTTGTGGAGAAGCAATACTTAATTCTTATGTAATCAAAATCATCAGTGTTTGGCAACATGATTTGTTCTTTTGAAGTGTTTGAGTCCTTCCCTACCACCAGTAGGTGACAGAGATTTTCTGCAACTTTCTTTTTCTTTTTTTATTGAATTTCTTGGGGTGACATTGGTTAACAAAATTATACAGGTTTCAGGTGTACAATTCTGTAATACCTCATCTGTATATTGTGTGTTCACCACCCCAAGTCAAGCCTCCTTCCATCACCATTTATCCCTCCTTTACCCTCTGTTACCTCCCCCAGCCCGCTCTCCCTCTGGTAATCACCATACTGTTGTCTGTGTCTATGAGGTTTTTTTGTTTGTTTGTTGTTTTTTGTGTGTTTGTTTTTGCTTAATCCCTTCATCCTTTTCATCCAGCCCCACAATTCCCCTCCCCTCCGACAGCTGTCAGTCTGTTCTCTGTCTATGAGTCTATTTCTAATTTTTTTTGTTAGTTTATTTTGTTCATTAGATTCCACATGAGTGAAATCAGTTCAATCCATCTAGAATTCATCCTTATATGTGTTGTACAGGAACACAGTCTTCATCTTTCTCCATATAGTGAACCAGTTTTTCCAACATTATTTACTTAACAACCTATCTGTTCTTCAATGATGGTGGTGCCACATTTATTGCATATTGTTTTCACTTATATATTAAGTATTACATATTATATATAT
>NW_006297821.1:2391583-2391968 GCF_000327345.1 Myotis davidii
AAATATATTTTATTGATTTTTCACAGAGAGGAAGGGAGAGAGATAGAGAGAGTTAGAAACATCGATCAGCTGCCTCCCACACATCCACCACCGGGGATGTGCCCACAACCCAGGCACATGCCCCTGACCGGAATCGAACCCGGGACCTCTCAGTCCGCAGGCTGACGCTCTATCCACCGAGCCAAACCGGTTTCGGCTGGTCTACTTGTTCTTGTACCAGTACCAAATCTGGTAGGGTAAGCCCCACTCTTTTATTTTCATTTTTTGTTTAAATGTATTTTTATTATTGATTTCAGAGAGGAAGGGAGAGGGAGAGAGAGAAACATCAATGATGAGAGAGAATCATTGATCTGCAGCCCTCTGCACACCCCACACTGGGGATAGC
>NW_006297821.1:2392097-2396542 GCF_000327345.1 Myotis davidii
TCATTGGCAGAACTGTGATCTCCTGGTTCATAGGTTGACACTCAACCACTGAGCCACACTGGCCAGGCTGAATATTCTGAATACTTGGACTTAGAAAGCATATGTTGTCTAGATTGTTGACTTTCACTTGGACCCTTTCAGGTGTCTGGTTGTTTTGGCCTAGAAGTTCATATTCCCCTGGGGGTGTCAGCCATCTGTCTGGCAAGGGTGTTGGGAAAGGTCTGAGGCCTACAGTTTATATCCAGTCCTGGGGATTCAAGGAAAGTGGAAGGAAAGAGTCCTAGGGCAGCAAGCATACAACATCACAATGGATCACTCCCATTTGCTGCCTCCCACCAAGCTGTTTAAACCCTTTAAGCTCTGAGGGAGAAGCAGGAGGGGAGGAGGTAACTGACATGCCCTCAGGTTTTGGAAAGAAGTAATAAAGGAGTGGCTGCCAAGGTGATTCAGTGACCTTCTCCTCAATTCCTTTCCTAGCAGGATTCAATCCATCTAGAATTCATCCTTATATGTGTTGTACAGGAACACAGTCTTCATCTTTCTCCATATAGTGAACCAGTTTTTCCAACATTATTTACTTAACAACCTATCTGTTCTTCAATGATGGTGGTGCCACATTTATTGCATATTGTTTTCACTTATATATTAAGTATTACATATTATATATAAACTTTGATAATTACTTATTTTTATAGAAATTGAGTCACATCATTCTGCAATCTGCTTTTGTTTTTTTTTCACCGATGTACATTATTGTCTAATAGCACACAATGTTCCATGATGTGGATGCACCATCACTCATTCAACAGTTCTCTTTTTGGTGGACATTCAGGTTGTTTCCCTCCTTCTTTTTTGTCCCTAAAAACAGGTTTGTTTGTATCCTCTTAAAGACTTGTGTATTTATACCTATAGGATAACTTCTCCAATGTATGGTGAAGGACCATAAGAAAACAGTGGTGCCCTGGCCGGTGTGGCTCCGTGGTTAGAGTGTCTGCCCTGCTCACTGAAGGGTCTTGGGGTCAATTTCTGGTCAAGGGCACGGACCTAGGTTGCAGATTCAATCCCCAGCTCTGGTCGGGGTATGCACAGGAGACCACAATAAATGTGTCCCTCTCACATTGATGTTTCTTTCTCTTTCTCTACCCCTCCCTCCTGTCCACTCTCTCTAAAATCAATGGAGAAAACATCTGTGGGTGGGATAGAGGAAGAAAGGGAGGGTAACTTTTTACTGCCCACTGAATACTCATTAAGACTTTATATCCTGCCGAAACCGGTTTGGCTCAGTGGATAGAGCGTCGGCTTGCGGACTGAAAGGTCCCAAGTTCGATTCCGGCCAAGGGCATGTACCTGGGTTGCGGGCACATCCCCAGTGGGAGATGTGCAGGAGGCAGCTGATCGATGTTTCTCTTTCATCGATGTTTCTAACTCTCTATCTCTCTCCCTTTCTCTCTGTGAAAAATCAATAAAATATATTTAAAAAAAAAGACTTTATATCCTAACTATGCAGTAATTTTACAATATTAAAGAATTATTAAAGCACAACCATGTGACCACACTTAATGCCACAGAACCATGCACTTATAAATGGGTAAGGTGGTAAATTTTGTTATGTATATACCTTACCACAATTGAAAAAAAGATATAATTAGTCCGGACCGCATGGCACAGTGGTTGAGTGTCGACCTATGAACCAGAAGGTCATGGTTCAATTCTCCATCAGGGCAAATGCCCCAGGATGCCCCGGGTGCAGTAGGGGGCATGCAGGAGGTAACGATCAATGATTCTCTCTCATCAACGTTTCTATCTCTCCCTCTCCTTTCCTCTCTGAAATCAATAAAAAAATATATTTTTAAAAGATATAAATTGAAATAAACCCTGTGTGATCTCATCATTCCCTAGCTTGAAAGCCCTCTAATGAGTTTTCAAAAGTTTTCAAGTAAATTTGAAAATCCTTAATAAGATTCTAAAGCCCTGAATAATTCAGTAACTTTCCTTTATTCCCTGTAAGGCTCCACACTTTCTAACTCATGGTGCCTGCACACACTGTTCCCTCTGCTGGAAACCTTCTCCCTCATCCCCTGCTTAGCGAATTCTTAGTTCTTCAGTTCTCATTGTTCTTAGTTCTTCAGTTCTCAGAGCAGCTATCTCTGACCCTTCCCCCAGGATGGTCAAGTTCCCTTATCATAATAATTGCATTGAAAAATGTAGTTTCTTATAGCTATTATGATAATTACATTTTAAATATCTAAATAAGCCCTAACCAGTTTGGCTCAGTGGGATAGAGTGTCGGTCTGCGGACTGAAAGGTCCCAGGTTCGATTCCAGCCAAAGGCATGCACCTTGGTTGCGGGCACATCCCCAGTAGGAGGTGTGCAGGAGGCAGCTGATTGATGTTTCTCTCTCATCGATGTTTCTACCTCTCTATCCCTCTCCCTTCCTCTCTGGAAAAAGTCAATAAAATATATATTTTTAAAATATCTAAATAAAAAAATGAATAATAGCCCTAGCTGGTTTGGCTCAGGGGACAGAGCGTCAGCCTGCAGACTAAAGGGTCCCAGGTTTGATTCTGGTCAAGGGCACATGCCCGGGTTTCAGGCTCGATCCCCAGTAGGGGGCATGCAGGAGGCAGTCAATCAATGATTCTCTCTCATCATTGATGTTTCTATCTCTCCCTCTCCCTTCCTCTCTAAAATCAATAAAAATATATTTTAAAAAAATGAATAATAAAGATCTAAACAAATGGAGAAATATACCATATCTGTGGATTAGAACATTCAATATAGTAAAGATGTCAATTCTCCTCAAATTGATATACAGGTTTAATGCAATTCCTATAAATTTCCCAGCAAAACATTTTGTAGATCTAGACAAGATTATTCTAAAATTCAGCCGAAACCGGTTTGGCTCAGTGGATAGAGTGTCAGCCTGCGGACTGAAAGGTCCCAGGTTCGATTCCGGTAAAGGGCACGTACCTGGGTTGCGGGCACATCCCCAGTGGGAGATGTGCAGCTGATCGATGTTTCTCTCTCATTGATGTTTCTGACTGTCTCTCTCCCTTCCTCTCTGTAAAAAATCAATAAAATATTTTTTTAAAAAAGTAAAATTCATATGGAAAGGCATAGGAACTGGAATAACTAAACCAATTTTGAAAATAAGAATAAAGTGGGAGGAGTCAGTCTACACAATTTCAGACTTATATAGTACTAGGGGCCCAGTGCACGAATTTGTGCACCTTGAAAGGAACTGTGGGCCGCGAGGCTGCAGTGGGCACAGGGGCAGGTCTCAGCCCATCCTCTGCGCCCCTGCCTGGCCCCTCCCCAGTCCCGTCTACCGGCAGCCCTGCTCTCACCACGATGACAGCGCCACCCCCCTTACACCCACTGACAGCACGGAGTGATTGGGGCTGGAGCCAGCAGTGGGTGCAAGCAGCAGTGGCTGCCGGCCCTGATCGCCCCTCAGGAGCAGGGGAGGGGGTGGAGAAGCCCTGAGGGGCAATCGGGCTGGCTGCCACTGCTTGCACTTGCTGACAGTGCCAAGCGATCGGGGCCGGTGCTGGGTGTTGGCAGTGGGTGCAAGCGGGGCCAGCACCAGCAGCCCCGCTCACCTGCTCCACCATCCCACCACGGCTGACCCACGCCATGTTCCATGCTCTGCCACCTGCTGCCGACGCCCACCATGTTCCACATGTGCCCCCTAGTGGTCAGTGCATATCATAGCGACCAGTTGTTCGGTTGTTCTGCCGTTTGGTCTATTTGCATATCAGCCTTTTATTATATAGGATGTCTTCAGTAAGCAAGGTTATTTGATACTGGCAGGACAGACATACAAACCTGTGGAACAGAAAAGAGAACACAGAAACAGCCTTGTACAGGTACAGGCAACTGATTTTTAAAAAATGTTTGTTTTGGGTTTTTTTTTGTTTTTTTAATATATATTTTATTGATTTTTTACAGAGAGGAAGGGAGAGGGATAGAGAGCCAGAAACATCAATGAGAGAGAAACATCGATCAGCTGCCTCCTGCACACCTCCTACTGGGGATGCGCCCGCAACCAAGGTACATGCCCTTGACCAGAATCGAACCTGGGACCCTTCAGTCCGCAGGCCGACGCTCTATCCACTGAGCCAAACCGGTTAGGGCAAAAATGTTTGTTTTTAAAAAATATATTTTTTATGTATTTCTGAGAGGAAGGGAGAGGGAGAGAGAAGAGAAACATCAATGAGAGAGAACCATCAATCTGCTGCCTCCTGCATACCTGGGGATTGAGCCTGAACCCTGGTATGTGCCCTGACCAGGAAGCGAACTGGGCATGAAATGATGCTCAACCAACTGAGCAACACCTGCCAGGGCTCAACTGATATTTAAAAAATATATTGATTTCAGAGAGGAAGGGAGAGGGAGAGAGAGAGAGAAACATCAATGATGAGAGAATCATTGATCGGCTGCC
>NW_006297821.1:2396699-2401469 GCF_000327345.1 Myotis davidii
TGCAGCTGCCCCCGCCTGCCCATCTCCTACTGGGGATGTGCCCGCAACCGAGGTACATGCCCTTGACCGGAATCGAACCTGGGACCTTTCAGTCCGCAGGCCGACGCTCTATCCCACTG
Organism: Myotis davidii; assembly: GCF_000327345.1. Lineage (NCBI taxonomy): Eukaryota > Metazoa > Chordata > Mammalia > Chiroptera > Vespertilionidae > Myotis > Myotis davidii. The sequence continues at coordinate 2,396,819 of NW_006297821.1, forward strand.
AGCCAAACCGGTTTCGGCTGGATAGTCTTTTCAACAAATGGTGCTGGAGCAATTGGCTATCCATAGAGGGAAATTTTAAAAACCTTGACCCAAACCTCGCACCTTATTAAATTTTTTTCAAATGAATCAAAGATTTAAATGTACAACTTTTAGAGGCTAACATAAGAGAAAATCTTTGGGATCTAGGGCTTTGAAGGGTTCTTAAAATGGTACCAAAAGCATGACCCATAAAAGGAAAACACAGCCGAAACCGGTTTGGCTCAGTGGATAGAGTGTCAGCCTGTGGACTGAAGGGTCCCAGATTCAATTCCAGTCAAGGGTGTGTGCCTAGGTTGTGGGCACATCCCCAGTGGGGAGTGTGCAGGAGGCAGTTTATCGATATTTCTAACTCTCTATCTCTCTCCCTTCCTCTTTATAAAAAATCAATAAAATATATTTTTTTTAAAAAAGGAAAACACAATAAACTGAGATTTTGATGTGTTGGCAAAATGTGAAAAAGAAAGGAACACTTGTATATTGCTGATGGGAATGTAAAAATTTTCAGCTGGTATGGAAAACCTCACTAAGTTAATATAGAATGACCATATCATCTAGCAAATGCACTCCTGGGTATGTACCCAAAAGAATTGAAAATAGATATTCAAGCAAAAACTTTTTACAAAGATTCATCGCAGTACTGTTCATAATAGCCAAAAGGTGGAAAAAAAACAATTTTTATAAGCTGATGAGTGAATAAACAAAAGTGATATAGCTATACAATGGTATAATACTTAACCAAAAAAGATAATTAAGTACTGATACATGCTACAACATAGATGAACCTTAAAAATATTAAGTGAAAGAAGCCAGACACAAAAGTCCACATATTGTATGATTCCATTTATATGAAATCTGCAAAAATATGGAAGTCTATAGAAATAGAAAGCATATCAATGGTTTCCAGGGATTGAGAGGAGGAGGGAATGGAGAGTGACTTTTTAATGGATATGGGGTTTCCTTTTGGGGTAAACAAAATGTTCTAGAACTAGCCCTAACCAGTTTGGCTCAGTGGATAGAGTGTCAGTCTGCAGACTCAAGGGTCCCAGGTTCGATTCTGGTCAAGGGCATGTACCTTGGTTGTGGGCACATCCCCAGTAGGGAGTGTGCAGGAGGCAGCTGATCAATGTTTCTAACTCTCTATCCTTCTCCCTTCCTCTCTGTAAAAAAATCAATAAAATATATTTTTTTAAAAATTAAAATAAAATGTTCTAGAACTAGACAGTAGTAATGGTTGCATAACATTTTGAATGTACTAATATCATTAGTGGTAAAATTTACTTATCTGTATTTTATAATAAAAATGGTGAATTCTATTGTATATAAATTATACCTCAATAAAACTGACATAAAATATTAATTGTGACATTAATGAATGCTAAAACTTGTAGGTAAGATTTTTTTTTATGAAGATTGGATACTTACATAGACTCGGACTATCTCCCCACAAATGTACTTATTTATTTACAAAAAGAAAAAAGAGCATTACAGTTGAAAAACCTAAAAACCGTACCTGTGATAGTTTATTTCATGTGTCAACTTGGAGTATGCTTTGGGATGAGATTAACATTTAAATTGGTGAACTGTGGTTAAACATGCTGCTCTTCATAATGTGGGTGGGCCTCATCCAATCAGTTGAAGGCCTGAGTAGAATAAAAAGACCAGCCTTTCCAGCAAGAAGGGAGTCTCCAGCAGACTTCCCTCAGATTTCACCTGCACCATTGGCCCTCCTGGGTCTCCAACCTGCTAGCCTGCCGGGGTTCTTGTTCCAGCATCTAGAAGGGTTCAGGAAATCTGGAGAAGGCTGTGCGTAGATTAAATAGGAGTCCAGAGACGAAATATAATTTTGAAAGGCATTTGGGGGTCAGAGGAGCCTAGTTTGAACAAAACTAAGTTCTAAGATCTCCTCGTCTCAGGACCCTATGCTTTTTATTAACACAACTTGTCCTGAGGTGAGGCAGAGATATACACTTCAAAGGGTCAGGGTTTCATACAGAGTCCATTGTCAGAATGGGGGAATTAGCCTACGGCTGTTCAGGTGTTTGGCCAGTAGGAGGCAATAACATGTAGATTAAGATGCCCTGCGCTGTCTGGCAGCCAACAATCATCCCTTTTCAGGTTTGGGGAAATGCCCTCAGCCATTCCCAACAGGTGACTACATGTGTGACTCAACCCTGTTGAGTCCCCAAGTTCCATCAACCTTTTGATGAAACTCTTGAAATTATGACATGCTAGAATTGGCTTCCGGCACTAGCCCACACTGCAAATTTGAACTTGCCAGCCTTCATAATTGGGTGAGCGAATTCCTTATAATAAATAAATAAATGAAAACATAAGTAAGGACATAAACACACACATAGCTAAAGATACATCTCTTATTGGTTTTGCTTCTAATTGGAGAACCCTAACATACCACTTCAATCCAATGATCAAAGTTAACATCACCAGTAATAGTAACTGATGTGCACATCCTTATGTAATATAGTGAGAAGGCTACATTACTTATGTGGTAAACCTGCCAAAAACTAATATCCTGAATCTAATCATGAGCAAACAACAGATAAACCCACACAGAGGGACATTCTACAAAATAACTGGCCAGAACTTTTCAAACATGCCAATGTTGAGAAAGACAAAAAGGAACGAGAATTGACTTCTGATCAAAGTGTGAGCTATTTTCTCACCAAAGTATCAGCCTTTCAAGACAGAGACTGTCTTTTTAGCTCTGTACTGCCCACCCCCTTCCTTATGCCTGGCACACAGCAGACCAGCCAAGCTCCATGCCATTCCTTAGCCCTGTCTAGGATACCCTACCCGGGCTGGAACCTAATTCTGGGCCCTCTGGGGCTGAGCTGTCCCTTCCTGTCCTCAACTGCCTGCCATGCTACAGCCCTACCACCAGAGTGCTCCCAGCTGGGCCTTAGAGACCCATTTGCTGTCCCCACTAAGCCCCTCTTCACCCTTGGTGTCACAGCCTGCACTGCCCTGCCCCTTCCTGCAGGATGCTTTATGCCTCTTGCAGAGCTGGAGCTGCTGACCTGTCTCTTCTATGTTTGCCTCAGCTAAGACAGCCTTCCCAGCAGGATCTCAGGGCTGGTCCAGCTTCCCGGCAAAGCTTGGCTACTACAAGTGTGTTATCTAGTCTCTGACAGGAACGCCATCTTTCTGGGACACTGTCCTACACGCAAACTCTGCTCAGGACCAAAGGGGACCTCTTTGGCCATTCCTGTGTGTTTGAGGCCCCCTAATGACTGCTCCCTGCAGCTTCAGCTTTGGCCCAAGGGCCACATATAACGTTTGTTTCATTTGCAGAAAGGGCAAAGCACAAAACCCCCTTGGGCTCCTGGAGGACTTCCCTGGACTGGTGCTGCCTGGAGACCTGGAGCACCTGGATGGCCTATCCGCCCACTCACCAGCTACTGTTTCTCCCTAAACCTGTAGGAGGGAAGCTCACTCAGCATGAGGCTGAACGCAGGTTCAGCAAAGAAAGGAGGACAGGTGTCAATGGAACCAGGGCTCAGGTGGTGTGGAAAGAACGGGTAGAATGCAGCTGGAGCTCGCTGTGGGCTGCGTCATTGTGATGGTGGCTGTTTTCCGTGTCATTCTTATGCATTTCCACCCATGAAGTCCCCTGGGGAGAGGCCAAGCGAAGGGCGCCATGCTCAGTGGTTTGAGCAAGGGAAAGGGTGTGGTTAAGGGCTCCGCTTCAAGGAGACAGGGGAGCCCCCTGGGCAGAAAGGTGGGGGTGCTGACTGGATAAACTGGGGAGGGATGAAACCTGTCTGGCTTGAGAGCCCACTCCCCACCTGCTGCCCCCTACTCTCAGCTCTCCTCAAGTTCTCTTTGCAGAATCTGAGTGTGGCCTCTGCAAGAAAGCTTCCAGGGTGACTCTCTAACACAGTCCCCGCCCCCGGACTCCCAGACTCTGTCAGGGACTGGGGAGAGCTTTTGCAGCACAACACTTTCAAGTCGCAGGACAAGTCTGCCAATTATCAAGGAACCCGTTTACAAACAGAAATGTTTTTGCCTGTTGCAGTGATGGGGTGGGGGGTGGTCACTGCTGGGGGGGTGGGGAGGTAGTCTGCCATCACTAGAAGGTTCTGCAGGCTGGAAGGCCTCACGCCCAAGGTGGTGGGTAACTGCAGCACAGGGAGTGAAGTCCTGAGGGGGTGGTCCTGCCCACTCTCCCCACCGCCGGAAAAGTGGGGAGATGGCTTTGCAGTGGTGGGAAGGCTGATTGCTTCCTGGTGGGGGGGAGTCGCTGCGGTGAAGAGGACCCCTGCTCGGAGTGAGTGGTCACTGAGGGGGTCAGACAAGCTGAGGATGTCCGCAGGGCAAGGGATGGTTCTGCAGCGAGGAAGGAGCACTTTGAAAAGGAATGGGGTGGCTTGCTGGGGCTTGGGGTCCGAGGGGAGCAGGGAGCTGGGGTTCGCTGCAGTGAGGAGGGAGGGTGACTGCAGAGACGGAAAGCCGAGCTCGGGCTGGAGCGGGGCGGGGGCTGATACTGGGAAAGCTGTGGTCGCTGCAGTGTTGGGGGCGGCAGGCTGAGCAGCTCGGGGGCCTCTGCAGGCCGCCTCGCTTCCTGAAGGACAGAAAGGGTGGGGCCTCGGGGGCT
>NW_006297821.1:2401720-2401958 GCF_000327345.1 Myotis davidii
CCGGACGGCCCCCCCCCGCCCTACACTTCTCCCGGCCTTGCCGCCGAAGGACCCCCTCCTTTCGCTTCCGACCTCGTTCTCCCCAACCCAGCCCCCTACCCCACTCCGGCTGCAGTCTCTCTCCGCATCCAGGTCAGTTGAGGCGCCGGCGAGAGAAAGGGGGGGGCAGCCCTCCGGCTCCCCATCCCGCCTTGCCCCTGCTGTACCTGGCTGGGCTGGGGGCACCCAGCAGGATCCT
>NW_006297821.1:2402646-2405182 GCF_000327345.1 Myotis davidii
CCTGATATATATATTTTTAAATTCATTGATTCATCCCTTTATCCAACAGCTGTGGTTTGGGCACCTGACGTGCGCCAGGTGCTGGGGGACGTGACCCAGGCCTGACCCACGGTTTTCAGCCAGGGAGACAGACACAGCAGGCGCCACACATCTGTTTCCCCGCCGGAGCAACAGCTCCTGAGCCTGGGGCAGGGTGGTGGTCATGTCCACGTCCCAGCATCTTGCACTGCAGAGGGGTTCAGTGAGCGCTGGGTGAGAGGGAAGCCCACCCCTGTGTTAGGTTCCACGGCTTGCACTCCATTCTTTTCTCGACTTTGTGTACATCCCTTGGATTTCTGCGCATGGGATTTACCGTCCGAGTGAAAAGAGGGACCGAATCCAGTGGTGCTGAGAGTTGGCATAAGCCCAGCAGGTAGTTAGAAGCCAGAGTGAGGAATGTTCCAGAAGGAAGTGGAGCCAGCATTTGACTGAAAGGAAGGAGGAGGCGGTGAGGTGGAGGAGAGGGGGAAGGCACCAGGCAAGGGCCGCGGCGTGAGTGGAGGTTTGGAATTAAGTTGTCCTGGGCAATGTAGTAAAACACCTGGTGTGTGTAGAGATGGACACTTCGCAAAACCCAGTCACTGGCCGCGCCTTGTCCGAGTCCTGAGAGGTCTGAATGCGGTTATTGTTCTCCTTCTCCCTCTTATAGGTGATGAAAAATAACAGCAATGGTCTCTTACATGTTAGATGCTTTGCACATATTATTTCATTTATTCCTTGACCTTTGAGATATAGTTATTATGGCCCCCACATGGCGGAAACTGAGGCCCCTCAATACAAGAGAGTTACCAACAGACAGAGTTAGAAGCCACAGAGCCAAGACCCACACTGTGCTCTCTCCACACCATGTGGCAGCAAGCTTTCTTCCTTCTTTTCCTCCCATCTCCACCCGCCCCCTTCATTTATTCAGCAAGCGATTCTCAAAAGAATGGATAAGTGATGATTGTGGGAACGTGAGGTGACGTAGGGCTGTAAAGATAGTCTGGGCCAGACCATGGAAGGCCTTGACTGCCACGGCACACGCCTGGCCATTTTCCCTTTAGCAACCGTGGTGACCCCACGACCTCCCCCCTCAGTCCCCAAATAAAACGATGATCTAAGTAAAATATTGTACTTGGTATGCAAATACAGCTTTATGTCCTCTAGCCAGCTTCCAAGCAGATTACTGCTCCTGAACTCCTCTTGGGTAGAAAATCCTGGAGCCACTCCCAGTGGGCAGCGGGGAACTCCTTACTATTCATGAGCAAGGGGTTTGTGGGTCCCAGGCTACAGGAAGCGTCAGTCCACCAAGATGGTCCTTTAGGAAGATGATGTCCAAGGGTTGAATAGACAGGGGCAAAGGTCCGGAGGGCATGGGTCCCCCAGAATCTGGGCATCATGTGAATATGCCCTGTCCTCCTCAGCTTCTATTAGCAGTGCTGTCACTGCTCCCTTCCTGAGGACAGCCAGACCCTTTTACCATCCATCTACCTCTTTCTACTGTCCTTCGTCCCATGCCTCCATCCTGTATCACCAATGCACTAGCCCCGTGGTCGGCAAACCGCGGCTCGCAAGCCACGTGCGGCTCTTTGGCCCCATGAGTGTGGCTCTTCCACAAAATACCACGTGCGGGCGCGCACATACAGTGCGATTGAAATTTCGTGGCCCATGCACAGAAGCGGTTTGCCGACCACTGCACTAGCCCATTGTCTCTCCAGTACCCCTTGCCCAGGCTCCCCTGACTCAGTGCCTGCACCCACCCCTACCTTCCCTCATCCTCTTCTGCTTCCAGCTCCCTCTGACCCCTTTTCTCACTCATCATAGGTCATCTTGTCTTGGATCTGGCCCAGGCCCGGTCCACACTGGTGCTGCCCACCGGCCTCATCACCCCGGCCGGCACCATGACAGTGACCCTGTGCAGCAGCCGGGAACTGCCCTCAAGGCCTGATGGGGTGCTGCATGTGGCTCTGCCCTCCGTGCTCACCCCACTGGCCCCGCCAGGTCCGCCGGGCCCCCCCAGACCTCCGGGGCTCTGTGACGACAGGTTGGGCCTATGGTGATTCTCTTCGTCCCTCCCTCGGCTTCTCTGGGTCTAGTGCGGGTGAGGGGGCTTTGGCAGGGTGCCCCTGGGCAATGGGCAGGGTGGAGACAGGCTGGGGCCAGTCAGCCAGAGGGGCTAGGGGCCTTTGTAGTGGCCACGTGACCCTCCTCATGCTCCCTTCCAGCCCTACCAGCTGCTTTGGGGTGGGCAGCCCTCAGGAGGAAGGTCTGGCCTGGGAAGAGCCAGCTGCCCCTCCGGACGTGTTCTTAGGCCCTGCCCGCTGCCCTGCCCCGTACACCTTCTCCTTCGAGATGCTGGTGACTGGGCCATGCCTGCTGGCAGGTGGGTGCCCCTCTCAGCGCAGCTGACTGGGAAATAATTCAAGGCTCAGGGATGGGAGGAACACAGAACAAAAAGGAGAGAGGGACCTAAGACAAGCATCCTCTGGACACTACTATACAAGCCCCCCCCCCCCCC
>NW_006297821.1:2405358-2406853 GCF_000327345.1 Myotis davidii
AGACCCCCCCCACCCCCCCCCCACCCTGGTTTGTCTGTGTCATTTATTTACCTACCATCCCACTCACCCCTGGGAAGAGAGAGGCTGACTGTGAGGCCAGTGCAAGAAGTGGGGGAGGGTGCTAAATCAGTAATTGGGTTGACCCGCCAGGAACAGAGCTGGGAATCTGCCTCCTAAACCATGCAACCATGCAACCCCCTCTTGTCCATTGGAGCCTATGGCCAGGTTCTGAGAGCTGAGCTTAATCAGTCGTGATCCTTGGGTCCCCCCCCCCCAGCCCCCATGGTCTGGGAAGGTGGTGTTTATGCTCTTAGTGCTGACTTGGGGTGGGGCGATCATCACCCCTCCCTGCCTCTATGTCCCTCAGGCCTAGAGAGCCCCTCTCATGTTCTACGGGCAGATGCCCCACCTCACGCCAGCTCTGCAGCCACCATCTGTGTCACACTGGCAGAAGGCCACCGCTGTGACCGGGCCCTGGAGATCCTGCTGCACCCCAGTGGTGAGGGAATGGGGCACACAGTGGGCTGGCCCTGAATCATCACCCCTCCCTGCCTCTATGTCCCTCAGGCCTAGAGAGCCCCTCTCATGTTCTACGGGCAGATGCCCCACCTCACGCCAGCTCTGCAGCCACCATCTGTGTCACACTGGCAGAAGGCCACCGCTGTGACCGGGCCCTGGAGATCCTGCTGCACCCCAGTGGTGAGGGAATGGGGCACACAGTGGGCTGGCCCTGACCAACTCCGGGGCCACCTCAGTAGCATTTTTCAGAAAAGCATAGATTTCTGGTCCCCTAGCCAGATGGACCCAGTCATCTGTAAGGGTGGGCCTGGTGGTGTAGGGAGGTTGGACCTACAGGGTCCTCCCTGGACAGCAGGACCGGGCAGTTAGGGTCCAGAAACAGGGATTCCCCTGACAGAGCTGTGCCCCTCCTCCCCAGAGCCCCACCAGCCGCACCTGATGCTGGAGGCCGGCAGCCTGAGTTCAGCAGAATATGAGGCCCGAGTGAGGGCCCGCCGGGATTTCCAGAGGCTACAGCGAAGACACAGTGACGGGGACCGGCAGGTATAGCTGCCGGGGGGCCTGCCTTGGCCCCTGGCCTGGCTGCTGGGTGCCTGTGTGCATGAGGAACAGGCGAGCAGACTCACGTTGGGATGAGTAGGGGGCTCTGCTCACAGTAAGAACTCTCAGTCCCGCCACCACCATCCCAAAGGACTGGTGAGTATTGTCTCCGGAGGGCCCGTACAAGCCTCCCTGGACTGTCTCAGAGAACGGGGCCTCAATCTGCCGTAGGCAGAGGACAGCCACCTGCCTTTGTCCTGGCCTTTATTCACGTGACCACAAAAAGGTGACTCATTGGGTGGATTAGACAGAAAAAGGCCCCAGGGCTGAGTCCCGCTGCCAGCCCAGGTGGGAGTTGCACTGAGCCCGGCCCGGGGTGACTCTGGGCTCCCATCTTCAGGTGTGGTTCCTGCAGCGACGCTTCCACAAGGATATC
>NW_006297821.1:2415267-2416068 GCF_000327345.1 Myotis davidii
GAGCTTAATCAGTCGTGATCCTTGGGTCCCCCCCCCCCAGCCCCCATGGTCTGGGAAGGTGGTGTTTATGCTCTTAGTGCTGACTTGGGGTGGGGCGACTGGGAAGAGAGAGGCTGACTGTGAGGCCAGTGCAAGAAGTGGGGGAGGGTGCTAAATCAGTAATTGGGTTGACCCGCCAGGAACTGAGCTGGGAATCTGCTTCCTAAACCATGCAACCATGCAACCCCCTTTTGTCCATTGGAGCCTATGGCCAGGTTCTGAGAGCTAAGCTTAATCAGTCGTGATCCTTGGGCCCCCTCTCCCCCCCCAGCCCCCATGGTCTGGGAAGGTGGTATTTATGCTCTTAGTGCTGACTTGGGGTGGGGCGATCATCACCCCTCCCTGCCTCTATGTCCCTCAGGCCTAGAGAGCCCCTCTCATGTTCTACGGGCAGATGCCCCACCTCACGCCAGCTCTGCAGCCACCATCTGTGTCACACTGGCAGAAGGCCACCGCTGTGACCGGGCCCTGGAGATCCTGCTGCACCCCAGTGGTGAGGGAATGGGGCACACAGTGGGCTGGCCCTGACCAACTCCGGGGCCACCTCAGTAGCATTTTTCAGAAAAGCATAGATTTCTGGTCCCCTAGCCAGATGGACCCAGTCATCTGTAAGGGTGGGCCTGGTGGTGTAGGGAGGTTGGACCTACAGGGTCCTCCCTGGACAGCAGGACCGGGCAGTTAGGGTCCAGAAACAGGGATTCCCCTGACAGAGCTGTGCCCCTCCTCCCCAGAGCCCCACCAGCCGCACCTGATGCTGGAGGC
>NW_006297821.1:2416464-2438074 GCF_000327345.1 Myotis davidii
AGCTCCAAGCCTGGACACCTGGGCACAGCAACACGGGAGCTCCTCTTCCTGCTGGATGGCAGCGCTGTCGCACACAAGGCCTGTGGGGGGCATGGCGGGGCAGGCCTGGGGCAGTAGGTCTGGCACAGACACACACACATGCACACACACACACACACACACACACTCAGAGGTATCTCTCCCAGATCCCAAGAGCCTATCTCATACATAAAGTTGGACTGTCACCTAATCTCAAAGCCAAGTGTCATACACACCTGCAGAGTCACAGACACACGTCTCCCCGACACTCTCCATTCTCACTCACAGTCTTTCTCACACAGTCTCTCACACACAGGGCCTCTCCCAGATCCTCATCCAGGCCCTCATTTTATACACAACCTGCAGAGGCAGGTCATCTGTGTCCCTTTCTCTCCACCAGTGCCCAGGGGCCTGCCTCACACCATCCTCTCTGCCCCTCCCCAGGATGCCCTTGTCTTGGCCGTGAAGTCCCTCCCGTCCCAGACTCTCATCAACCTGGCCACGTTTGGCACAGCAGTGCAGCCCCTCTTCCCCGAGAGCAGGCTTTGCGGTGATGTGAGTGTGGTCCAGGAATTTGGGGGCCTAGTGGAGATGCTCAGCTCAGTGCACCCAGCCTGTGCCTTCTCTCTGCAGGACGCTGTGAGGCTCATCTGTGAGAGCGTTGAGACCCTGCAGGCTGCGGGAGGCCCCCCAGATGTGCTGGCTGCGCTGGACTGGGCCCTGAGGCAGCCCCAGCACAGGGCCCACCCTCGGCAGCTGTTCCTGCTCACTGCGGCCTCACCCGTGGCCGCCACTACCCACCAAACCCTGGAGCTCATGAGGTGGCACAGGGGGGCGGCCAGGTACGAGGGGGGCAGAGACAGGTGACTGAGATGCACCCCCTCAGAGGCTCTGAAGGTCACACTGCCTCCCTTCCTTCCTCAGGTGCTTCTGCTTCGGGCTCTGGCCTGCCTGCCACCAGCTGCTCCAGGGTCTGTCTGCCCTCAGCAGGGGCCGGTCCTACTTCCTGAGGCCTGGGGAGAGGCTGCAGCCGCTGGTGAGCTCAAGCCTGGGCCCTCTTCCCTACTCCCCAAGTCCTTCTCCCAAGTGACACTGAGGCTGAAGCAGACCCAGTCCCGTTGTGGGGTCTCCTGGCTTCTCCCCCACTCCAATCCCTACTCCCCCTTGAGATGCCAATCAGGGGAGGAGCTACAGGTGTTGCTGTGGGATGCATCAGGGGGCTAAAGGTGAGGGGAGCACAGCTTCAGACCACCCCCAAATATTATTCTCAGTTGTGTCCTGGTGCTGAGTCATAGCCCAATAAGCCTTTTCTCATTCACATGGTAGAGCTCAGGCCAAGAGACAGGCCAAGCCCGGAGGCCTGAGCTCTCAGTCCCCTTGCTTGTTCCTGCCCCCATTCCTTCTCCTGACCCCAGCCTGACCCTGCTCCCCTCAACCAGAGACGAGGCAGATGGGAAGGGCAGCCTTCCTGCTGTCAGCTGAGTGGCACCTCTCTCTCTCCCATGGCCGCTCCTCACAGCTGGTGCGGGCTCTGCGCAAGGCACTGGAGCCGGCTTTGAGCGACGTCTCTGTGGACTGGTTTGTGCCAGACTCGGTGGAGGCCCTGCTGACGCCCCGGGAGATCCCAGCCCTCTACCCCGGGGACCAGCTGCTCGGTTACTGCTCACTCTTCAGGGTGGATGGCTTCCGGCCTCACCCCCCTGGGGTAGGCCTGGGCTGGGGTGCGGACAGTGGGCCTGGGATGGCTGAAGCCCTTGCATCTCTTCCAAACCCTTCCTCCATTTCCCGTGCCACTCTGCCAACTCTCCTACCACCTCCAGGCCTCCTCAGAGACCACACTGGGCCCTCCAGGGTGACTGCCACCTGCCTCCTCTTGAGTCTTCCACTGAGTTGTCCTGTAAAGTGTAGCCCTGGGCTTTTACCACAGGTCACTCGCCACTCAGACACAGAGAACAGCTCCAGCATTTGCTCTGAGGTTTTTGTCAAAATTTGCTCACTCCTTCCCTCAGTGCCCTACAGAAGGCACCATCCGATTATTTCCTGTAACATTCAGGGACAGGCACAGCACAGTCTAGATCAGTGGTTCTCAACCTTGCTGCACATTAGAATCACGTGGGAATCTTTTTTTAAAATCCTAATTTCTGGGCCTCATCCTGTGGAAATTCTGTTTCTTTGTTATGGGGTGAGGATCCCATACTCTGCCAGGTACTAGCCATTTGATTTTGGGCAAGTCACTTCACCTCTCTGAAGACCATTTCCTCAAACAGGTTTTTTTTTCATAGGGTTGTTGTAATTCGAGGTCATAATACTAGTATACATGCTCTTGGTAGAATATGGGACACATCGGAGTTAGAGATGTGGCAGTTATTTTTATTATGAAAAGCTTTCTCTCTTTAGAACTAAGCATGCTTCTCCCTCTTTGATAACGGACTGTTTGCCTTTTTGCCTGGTTGCCGGGAAGCTCAGGGCCAGACCGGACGCTCAGCCACAGAAGCTCTATTAACCCCGTGGTGAGCATGGATGCTTCCTCTTCCGGAGAACTGGGCTCTCATTTCTGGTTTATTAACTTCATTGCCTCTTGCCGTTAGCCATCTTAGGTCCTGTTTGGAAAGAGGTAGCATAGAGCTACAGTCTGGCTTTCCCCCAATGACTATTCCTCTCTAGGGCCAAGAGCCTGGCTGGCAGAGCTTGGGCGGCTCCATGTTCCCATCCCCAGAGGAGGTGCCTTCTGCCACCAGTGCTGGCACTGAGCCCACTGGCACCTCAGAGCCACTGGGAACAGGCACTGTGCCAGGAGAGCTGTCCAGTCCATGGGCTGCTGGAGACTCAGAGCAGAGTGAGTGCTGGGTGTATGTGTGTGGCTGTGCTGGAAGAATGGGCAAGGGGAGGGGCCAGGGCTGGGTCCATTCTCCTGCCTCCCTTAGGTACTGATGCTCTGACAGACCCAGTCACGGACCCCGGACCGAACCCCTCTTCTGACACAGCCATATGGCGTCGCATCTTCCAGTCCTCGTACATCCGGGAGCAGTATGTGCTCACTCACTGCTCCGCCAGCCCGGAGCCAGGCCCGGGCTCCGCAGGCAGCAGCGAGTCCCCTGGCTCCCAGGGCCCTGGCTCCCCTGAGGGCAGTGTTCCCCTGGACCCCCCCTCGCAGCAGGGCTGCCGCTCCTGCCCCCTGCCGCCACCCCCACTGGCACCAGTCAAGGTGAGATTCAATCCACATCCATTTACCATACATCCAGCAGCACTTCTCGGCCATCTGCTGTATGCCATACATGGTGCAGTGGTTACATTGAGTCTAGCTGAAGAGCTGGGTGGGTAAATCTATAATGATGCCATGCAACATACAGGGATGAGCACAGGGACACGGTGCTATGGGGACTTAGAGTTCAGGTGACTAACCCTGTCTCAGGGAGTTGGGAAAGCAAGAGCCATATCTGGAAAAATAAGTAGAAGTGAGCCAGACAAAGAGGGACAGGGCCTGAACAAAAACAAAGACAAGTAACCTCCAGTGAGAAATAGTGTGTAGAGTGACATGACTGGGCGGGGCCGGGGGCCATGGGAGCCTGGCCGTTTCCTAACTGCCACTCAGGGTTTCAGACAAAGGACATGTGGCCAGTTGTGTGTGTATGTGCGATGGCCAGGAGCTCTCCATTCCTTGGCCAATGGATCCCCCCTGTCACATGCAGACTGGGGCCTTGAGTGCTGAGGAGCTGAACCGTCAACACAGAGCGGCTCTGGCTGGCCGAAGCCTCTCCTCACCCCCCGGCCAGGCGAACCCAGTCCCTGGCCGTCCCCGGCACCCCTCTCTGGGTGCAGCCCCAGATGGGCCAGGCCCTGAGTCGGGGCAGCAGCTGGGACAAGGCCTGGATGACTCAGGTAAAGGTTGGATGCGAGTTGGATTCTGACACCAAGGAGGCCTTGGGAAGGTGGAGCCCAGGGCACACACCGCCTGTCCCTGCCATTGTCTCCTCAGGAAACCTGCTCTCCCCAGCGCCCATGGACTGGGACATGTTGATGGAACCACCCTTCTTGTTCACGGCTGTCCCCCCTGATGGGGAATCCGCACCCCCAGCAGTGTCACTGCCTCCACAGGCTCCACGCTGCCACGTGGTGATCCGGGCCCTGTGTGGGGAGCAGCCTATGTGCTGGGAGGTGGGTGTTGGGCTGGAGACACTCTGGGGGCCTGGGGACGATGGCTCCCTGCCTCCATCACCCCACGAGAGAGAAGGTGCTTGGGACCAAGCACTCCACCGGCTGACAGCAGCTTCTGTGGTCCGGGACAATGAGCAACTGGCTCTCCGAGGGGCTGAGACCATGGCTGACTGGGGTGAGTTGCTGGTGGGCCCAAGGGGCCTGTATGGGGCAGAGGGGCAGAGGTATGGGTCTGTTTGGTCACTCTCTATACCTCACCTTGCACATAAACAGTTTGAGATGGCTCATCCACATTGACAAGGGGAAAAATTAAGCAGGGCAATGGGATAAAAAGGATAACAGGAAGGAGAGAATGAGGTTTTATTAAAGACAAGAGGCCTGGTGCATGAAACTTGTGCACTGGGGAAGTGGGGGGTGGGTCCCTCAGTCTGGCCTGCGCCCTCTTGCAGACTGGGAGCCCTTGGGGGATGTCCGACTGCCACAGAGGCGGGAGAGGCTCCTGCCACCGCCTCTGCGCTCACCAGCCATGAGCCCAGCTTCTAGCTGAGTGGTGCTCCCCCTGTGGGAGCACACTGACCACTAGGGGGCAGCTCCTGCATTGAGTGTCTGCTCTCTGTTGGTCAGTGTGCATCATAGCAACTGGTGGTTCTGCAGTTTGGTTGATTTGCATACTAGCCTTTTATGCCTGTGGGGTTGAGCCAAAACCAGCTCTCTGACATCCCCCAAGGGGTCCCAGATTGTGAGAGGGCACAGGCCAGGCCAAGGGACCCCACTGGTGCACGATCGGGGCTGGGGAGGGGCATGGGAGGTTGCCTGCCAGGGAGGGACCATGGAAGGACTCCAGAGCATGTCCAGCCCATATTGCTCAGGCCTGATTGGCTGGACCCCAGCAGCAAGCTAACCTACAAGTCAGAGCATCTGGCCCCTGGTGGTCAGTGCACAACATAGCGAGTAGTTGAGCGGCCTTAGCATATCATGCTTTGATTGGTTGAATGGATGACTGGACACTTAGCATATTAGGCTTTTATTAGATAGGATGCACACCATAAGGTTATGTGCCTTTGCAAGTATGCGACCCAAAATTGGCAAGCTTCTTAGCAGCCAATAGAGGGAAATGAGATCTTGTAAGGATTTCTAGGGCCCATAACATAAAAACAAATGTCATTCAGGAAGACTGTTAAAACCAAATAAAGTTAAAATTTCAGTTCCTCAGTTACACTAGCTACATTTCAAGTGCTTAATGGGTACACATAACTAACGGCTACCATATTGAATCATATAAATATAGAACATTTCCTTCCTCACAGGAAGTTCTATTGGACAGTGCTGAAATGAGCGGATGGAAAAGGCGCTGGTCCATGCTTCCTGAGTGGTGTCCAGAATGTTGAATTTCTGGGTGGCCAAGAGGCCTAGCCCTGCTATGGATTAAGGCAGCGGTTCTGAACCTGTAGGTCGTGACCCCTTTGGCGGTCGAACAACCCTTTCACAGGAGTCGCCTAAGACCATCCTGCAAATCAGATATTTACATTACGATTCATAACAGTAGCAACATTACAGTTATGAAGTAGCAACGAAAATAATTTTATGGTTGGGTCACATCATGAGGAACTGTATTTAAAGGGCCAGAAGGTTGAGATCCACTGCCTTAAATGAAAATTAATGCATCATAATAGAAAAAAAAAAGACGCTGCATAGCCTTTCTCACTGATGTTTCTAGCTCTCTATCCCTCCCGCTTCCTCTCTGTAAAAAATCAATAAAATATATTTTTTAAAATAAAGGGCCAGAAGGTTGAGAACCACTGGATTAAGGGTTCAGCTTCACCACTTCTTGCCACAGTTGGAGAGTTCAAGCTGGTCCTGATCCTGAGAAACTCTACTCTGTTCAAAAGTGCACAGAGAAGCTTGTGGGAACAGACATTTTTTCTGTGAAGCCCTAAGTAGAGGGTGGGTGGTGGGAGTGCACCCCCTCCTGGTCAGCAAACTGCTCCTTGGTTTCACAGGCCATGCCCGGAGGTCCTGGCTCCGAGCCCTTCAGACAAGCAAGGTCAGCTCTGCCCCTTCCTGCTTCACCTGCCCTGTAGCTGTGGACGCTACCACTAGGGAGGTCCTGCCCTCAGTGCTGCAGGTGCGGAGCTCAGGTAGAGTCCCTCCCAAGTGACCTCTCAGGTGCTGGCCCTCACCTCTCTGGCCACACGCCCAGACAAACCTCAGCCCCGTCTTCTGTGCCCCTGCAGAGCCAGTAGAGCCCCCAGGCACCCCTCCCGCCTCTCAAGGCCACCGAGATGCAGCTCTGCCCACAGTTGTCCATTGTAAAGGTAACACTCAACTCTGGGCAAATGGCAGGGAGCGCCCGAGCTTAGGGGTCACCACTGACACTGACTGGCTCCATTGCAGGCCTTCAGGGAGGCTCTCTGGCAAGTGGCTCACATCCAGACCAGAAGGACAACTCCACGTCTGCTTTGGAGGATCCTGTAACCCCTACCCGAGGTCCTCATACCGTGTCCCCTCAGCCGCCTCTGAAGCTCAGCCTGGGCCATCGGAAGCCCAGAGGCCCAGACAGCCGTAGACTCTGCAGCCCCAACACAGGCCAGGCCAGTGACGGCAACAGTGAAGGCAGCAACCATGACTACTTGCCCTTGGTGAGGACTCGGGAGGTGGAGGGTGGTGTTGCCAGGGCCAGGGCACGGTCTCAGCTCACTCCTCCCCCCACCTCCTCTCTCCTCAGGTGCGACTGCAGGAGGCACCTGGCTCCTTCCGCCTGGATGCACCCTTCTGCACTGCGGTGCACATCCCACAGGAGCGCTTGTGCCGCGCCTCACCCTTCGCCGTGCACCGGGCCAGCCTTAGCCCCACTTCAGCTTCCTCTCCCTGGGCACTTCTTGGCCCTGGTGTCAGCCAGGGAGACAGTGCCACGGCCTCCTGCAGCCCGACCCCCAGCTCAGGCTCCGAGGGTCCAGGCCAGGTGGACAGTGGGCAGGGTTCAGACACGGAGGCCTCAGAGGGGGCAGACGGGCCGAGTGGTGCTGACCTGCGGGGCCGGACCTGGGCCACAGCAGTGGCACTAGCGTGGCTGGAGCACCGCTGTGCCGCTGCCTTCGGTGAGTGGGAACTGGCAGCAGCTAAGGCGGACTGTTGGCTGCGGGCACAGCACTTGCCCGATGGCCTTGACTTGGCCGCGCTCAAGGCTGCAGCCCGGGGTCTTTTCCTGCTGCTGCGTCACTGGGACCAGAACCTGCAGCTACACCTGCTGTGTTACAGCCCGGCGAACATGTGAAGGCTGCCCACTGCTGGGGTGGCGCCCCCGCAACAGAGTCAAGTCACTGCCACCCGGGCCGGCTTCTCGGTGCCGGGAAGGAGTAGGTTGGTGCCAGCCTGCCCCCCACTGCTTCTCATCCCCTTCCAAAACCCTTCATCTCCCACAGAAAGTGCCTGCCTGTGCTCTCTCCCACTCCTTCTACCCCCTGCTCCTTCCCCTCTGAACTCTGTACAGTGCGGTAAAAGAGGAGAGAGCCACAGCCCCCAAAACCTATGCAATAAAGTGCCTCTTAATACCACCTGAACGAGTTCTTTATCTGTCGCATGCATACCCCTCGCTAGTTGGTCTAGGCACCTCCATGTAGGCTGCACAGAAGTGGACTTGGTAAGGTTTATTGGGAAGGGCACAGAGTCCATCCACGTCCAGCATCCTGAGAATGGGGCAGAGGTGGTCTCAGTGGGCTTTCTTGCTGTGCTGGACGCTCTTGGGGAAGGGCTGGGGGCCCAGCCAGAGCTGCAGCAGGATGACAGCATGGCACACGTGCAGGGCAGCAGAGCTGCAGGACGTGGATGGGTATGTGTTCCAGGAGAGCTCGATGAGCCCCAGCACCAGCAACCTGGAGATGAGAAATAAGCTCCAGAGGTTGTCCAGTTTCTAGGCCCCAGCCCCTCCATGGTCCCTAATCCTAACCCTTACCCCCCTCAGGCTGTCCCAGCCGGTACCTGAGTAGGTGTGTGAGCCAGCGTGCAGGTGTGGCCCACAGGAGGTAGGGCAGTGTGTGGAAATACCAGACATAGAACTGGTAGTGGAGAGAACGGCTGAAGCAGATGCCAATGAAGTTGGAGGTGAAGAGGGTGGAAACGATCTGTATGCAGTGGTCAAGGCCAAGGGCAAGAGCAGAGGGGACGGGCTGGGGGTGGGGTCAGGCAGGGAGGTTCCAAAGCAGAGGGGGAACAATTTTGGGATCAGATCGCCCCCTGGCTCTACCATTCCCAGATGCGTATCTTTGGACAAGTTTCTTAACCTCTGGACGTGCTCCTCAATCTAAGGTGGAGAGTGATACCGAGGGCCATAAAAGCCGAATGAGTCCATCGTTCCTAGCTGGGTGACCTTGGTAAGTTATTTAACCTCTTAAAGCCCGAATGTTGCCTCTGTATGTGAGGATAATAAATACACCTTCCTGTATCAGGGTCTCCTGTGAGCTTTAAATGTTAGAATGTACATAAACCTCTGAGCACAGCACCAGGCAGAGGATGCACACTCATAATGATAACTCAATGATATTTAAAATTATGAATAAACATGCTAAAATACGTAAATGCTCAGCACAGTGTTTGGTACAGAGCAGGAACTCTAAGAATAAGCCCTGTAGCTCTTACTGGTGCCTCCTTTTCCCTCCCCAGGTCACCAGCCATCCAGGGCCACCTGACCAGGGACCCTGTCTGCACCTGGAGAGGGCAAGACTTACCTTCCCATGACTTAAAGGATATGATTGGCTGTGAGGGGCTGGGGTGGAACCTTCCTTTTGGAGGGATCCTTCAGCAGCGACAGGATACTTTCCCCTGTCCTGGGGAAAAGCCATTCAGACATTTACCAAGCTCCCATCATGGGCCATGCTCTAAAATTCACCTCCATGAGCTCAACATCTCCCCTAAGCAGCCCCTAAGGCCCAGGCCCTTCACTCCTTCCCCTACATCTGCCCTTGGCACTGCTCCCCTTTCTCACCTGTGCCACCTGCAGAGAACAAAGAGCAAGAGCAGGGTGAGGTGGGTGGCCAACAGTGCCAGGTGGAAGGCGCGATGCAGGAAGAGGGTCTCGGGGAGGAAGCGCCAGTTCACTGTCCAGCGGAAGAGAAACTGGCGGCCCAGGTCAAAGGAGCGGGACAGGTACCCGACGGGGTTCTCCAGCAGGAAGGGCAGCCCCAGCACCACCTGTGATGGATGTGACGTCAGCAGAGCTGCACAGGCTCACCCCAGCCTCATACTAGTCAGGAGAGTGGGAATTGGGTGTAGGTCTCAGAGGTTCCTTAATTCCCGAGGACTCCTCCCCCACCTCCACCCCCAACCCCTCCCCTGTCAGAGCCTGGGGCCAAAGAAGCTGAGGAGGCAGGTAATGACAGCACTTTAAGTCATAAATGGGCAGAGCTAGAAAGGCCCTAAGAGATCATCTAGTTCAACAACCTTATATTACAGAAAAAAAAACCAACCCAAAACAACCAAACAAAAAAACACAAAGCCCAGAGAGGTAGTGGATACCCAGTCCAGAATCAACTCCAAAACCCTTGCCCCTTGGCTGTGAGGAAGTCCCAAGGAAGGAAGCGGGCCATCTTTAAAAAGGGGTGAGGCAGGAGTACCTGTAGGACGGCACAGATGCCCAGCTTGGGGAGGGCCCCACGGAGGCCAAATTGTGTGAGGAGAAGGAATAGCAATCCAGGGGCAAAGAGGAGCACGTTCATCTTCACAGAGACTGCCAGGCTAGGGTGTGTAGAAGAGATAAGGGTGGAAATCAGCTCGAGGGCTATGCACCCCCACCACCACCATCACAGCAACTCCTCCCCTCCACCACCAAGTTCCAGGATAGCTTGGTGTGCAGGGCAGCAGAGCCGCAGGACGTGGATGGGTATGTGTTCCAGGAGAGCTCGATGAGCCCCAGCCCCAGCAACCTGGAGATAGGGCCCACACTCAGAACTGCGGGAGCGAGGGTAAGGGAGCCTGGGGGGAAGCTGGGGGTAGGGAATAGATACCTGATCTCTAAGCCCAGACTGAGCAAACAAATATATACTGAACAGTAAGAATATTAATGACCAACTCCGGTACAACTCTGTGTATTGTGGGTTGGAGGGGAGACTTTCTACAGATCCTGGGCTCACCTGGTGGGGCCTAACTCACCCACATTGTCTGGCCACTCCCTTGCTGCAGAAATTTGGGGGAAAAGTGATAGAAATACAAAAAGTAAGAAAGGGGACCAGAAGGGAGGGATGCTGACCTGAAACAGCAGCAACCCCAGCCCCAGCGCTGGGCCAGCAAAAGGTTGATACTGAGGAAAAGCAGCGCCATGGCCACTGGGTCATTGAAGAGCCGCAACACAAAGATGGAGTGGACACGGTAAGAGGCACAGCACATGAAGAAAAAGACGAAGGGAGGTACCTACGAGGTGGGCACAGTGGGAAGAAGGTCAGCTCACCAGCCCTGAGCCATCACCAAACCTCAGCCCTCCCAGGGTGGAGACCCAGGTCCTGGTACTGTGGACTCACCTTGCAGGTCTGGTGGTAGATCAAAAAGACAAGCAGCAAGGTGGCCAGGTAGAGCACAGCAAAGATATGCTGGGCCATGCGGATGTCAGTGCCATGGCCAGTGACATAGTATAGCCCCATAAAGATGTACACAAAGCCGGCTGGGTATCTGAAAGATGAGAGGGAACATGAATCTGGGTCAAGATACCCCGCCTTGTACCCTGGCATCCAGTCAGCCCCCCTCACATTCTTGCTGAACCTGCTATCTGCACTCACACAAGAGGTCCGGTGTCGCCCTGCAGTTGGGTATAGTCGTAGGTGCCGTTGATGACGCCCTCTACCTCAGCCATGTAGGCCTTCCAGTCAATCTCTGTATCTGGAAAAGGAAAGGATGGTGTGTTACTTCCAGATCCTAAACCTGTCTGCCCCCAACACCTCCAACCCATCGAAGCACAGAGTTCCAGGTCACCCTCAGGGCTTCTATCACAACCCCTTACCTAACTGCCTACTTGACATTCTTTGGGTGAACCCAGGCATCTCAAACTCAACATGTTTATAATTGAACTCATAAGCTTCTACTCTAAATCCGCTCTCCTTCCTGAGTTCCATGAATGGCACCATCAACCTCCCTGTTGCCCAAGTCACAAAACTGAAACTTCCTTCTCTCTCATTTCCAACCCCTAGTTACTATGTCCTGTCTATTCTTCATTCTACGTATCTTTACTGTCTCATCCTTCTCTACTGATATAGCAACATTTGGGCCTACCATAATCTCTAGCCTCAATGATGCAACAGCTTCCTTATTAGGTGTCCAGCTTCCACTTTCCCCTCACCACAATGTATTTGCCACCCTGCAATCAGGAGCTCTTCCTATAATAGAAACGCATCATGTCTCTCTGCTTAAAATCCTTCAATGATTCCCTAAGGCTGTTAAGATAAAGACCAAACTCTGTTGCTGCCATTTTAGAAGAGGAACCTATGAATTATTGAGCTCAGGATGAGCGAGCTAGGAAGAGCAGAGCTGGAACTGTAATTCATAGGATTCTAGATTCTTAACCACTAAGTATGCTACTATCTCCTTAACACAGCTTACTGGCTCCTTTATATTCTGGTCTCAACTTCTGCAATCTCATTTCAGTCCTGGCCTCACTTGAGTTCTATGTTCCAGCTCTAAAAAGCCTCCAGGTCCAGCGGGCACGGCTCAGTGTAGAGCATCACCTATGATCCAGGAGGTCTTGGTGTGATTCCCGGTGGGGACACATGCCCAGGTGTGGGCTCCATCCCCAGTGTGGGATGTGCAAGAGGCAGTAGATCAATGACTCTCGTCATTGATATTTCTATCTCCCTCTCTTTTCCTCTCTGAAATCAATTTAAAAATATAATAAAAATTAAAAATAAACAAACCCCAGAATTGAACAGATGAGACCCAGCTGGGGAAGTGACATATCCAAAGCCACAGCGACAAGCAGCAGCAGCAGCAGGACATGAACACAGACCCAGGTCTTTGCCATCCAGCTGGTTTGCTTTCTTAGCCTGCCGGGCTGCACCTTCAGGGCAGAGGACCAATCTCTAGGATCGCCCCTTTCGTCACGGGGGCGGTGGGTGGATTAAGATCGGGTTTGGTTTTCTGTGGAGCAGGCTTGGAACTTGGGTAAAAGATGTGGGTCTGCAATTGGTGACTAGGCGGACCTGGGGTGGGGTCTGAGCTCCGAATCTGAGTCCAGGTTTGAGTTGGGCGTTCGGGTCCACCTCCCTCCCGCCTTTTCCGCGCCCCTCCTCTCCCCTCCCCCGCGGCGCACTCACATGCCACCCTGTGAATGACCCAGAAGGTGATGCCCACCTCCGCCAGGCAGAGGCAGGCAGCCACCAGCAGCGTGTAACGCGGCTCCAGCAGCAGTAGACGCCGCTCTTGCCAGGCGCGCCGCAACCATTGTCCGCAGAGTCCCAACAACCGGGGCGGGGGTCCCGCCCGGGCGCGTTTCCGCACGCCCGCGGCCATCTTGTCGGTGCACCGTTCATGTGGGCCCGCCACCCTGGAAACCGGACCCTTTGGCACTTAGGTTCCGCTCTGCGCGCCAGTGTCCTAACCGAGTTGCCAGAGTCCTTATTTCCTAAATGTACTTCTACATAGGTCTCTCCTGATGGACTGCACGTTCCCTACGACCAGGAGCTAAGATGGATCGAACATTTGCCCAGAAAAACAACCCCCTCCCCCTCCTCCCCATCTCTCCCGGCCCAGCATAACGCTTCGCCGGTGTTGATAATATCTGTGTTCATGCCTGTGTCCACGCCCCTCCCGCCACCCCTCCGGGTGCTCAAAACGGGGAAGAAAAAAATCTTTCACTAATTTTCATATTTAATGTAAGGAGCCTGTCAAATTGTAAATATGAGAAGGGACAGTGATGAACCAGAGTGAGTCTGACGCTCTAAGTACAGCCGGAAGCTTCCGAGTCTGGACGACCTGATTAACCAGCCGGAAGATTCTTCTAAGAGCGCTTAGCAGAGGACGGAAGTTCCACGTGTTTATGTTGAGCAACCTCACTGGGGGGCGGAGACTCAAAGGCCACGCCCCCTAAGATATTACCATTCAGACTGGCTGCCCAGGGGAGCCAAGCCCCGCCTAAAGGTGCCGGCCGACTGCCCTCCAGGCCCGGCAGCAGCAAGCATGGCCTCTCCCGGGGCCCCCGAACCCCGGCCGGAGTTACCGGAGCAGAACTCCGGGTACCGAGAGGTCCAGTACTGGGACCAGCGCTACCGGGACGCGGCCGACTCTGCCCCCTACGAGTGGTTCGGGGACTTCTCCTCTTTCCGTGCCCTCCTAGAGCCGGAGCTGCGACCCGAGGACCGTATCCTCGTGTTAGGTGGGTAGTCCCGGCACTGCCCAGCACAGGTGGAGCTGGCGGGACCGGCTTCGCCTCGGCGCCCCCGTCCGCTTTCCTCGCGTCTGTCTGCCCCTGACTGAGGATGCCCAGATCAGGAGCCAAGATCCAGTACCTTCAGAACCTGGAGTCAGTTCCCTGTCCCCCCACAACACGACAGTCTCTCTGAGTCAGCGTGGTAGGTGAGCCGGGGCCCCTCGGAAGGAACCGCGAGCACTGGAGAGCTCAGAGGTCTAGGAAGTCCCTACGCTAGTTGGCTCTATGACTAGGACAGGTCGTAAACTGAGCTTCGGAGTCACTTCTAGAAATGGAACTGCGAGCTCAAGTCGGATAAGGCACATGCAGGCACCTCGAGCGCAGTGCATAGCATCTTTCTGTTTGCGCCAATGGGCACCGGGAGCTGTTGTCACCTGGAGAGAGTTACCACTTCCCGAACTCGGAAACTCGGTCTGATGCCCCGCATGCAGTGAGGAGGACAGCGCCCTCCGAGGTCAGAGGGGATATTGCAACCGAGATTGGTGAGATTCCAGGAAAGAGTACTAGGACGCAAGATGGGGCTTTGTCCCAGTGCCAGCCTTGGGGGGGCGGTCTAGAGAAGTTGGATTGAGCAACGGGTTTCCTTCCAATTATAGTTTTTATTTTGGTATTTGTAAAAGCATTTATATGTTTAAGTGAAATATTTCATGTGCTCGCTTCGGCAGCACATATACTAAAATTGGAACGATATAAGATTAGCATGGCCTCTGCGCGAGGATGACACTCAAATTTAAAAAAAAAAGAAAAAAGTATTTCATATACATGTCATCTGTAATACAGTATATGAAAGGTATAAACAGTAAATCTAATATGTATGTGTATACCATACTCAGTTTGAAAAATAGAATATTCCTAAAACTAGAAAGGAAGTATAACCTAGTGCTTAAGAACTTGGACCCTGGAGGCAGCTAATTCTGTTGGAATCTAGGCTCGTGTAATCTTAGCTGTGGAATAATGGGGAAAATCACAGAATCTTAATGATGTAGTCCTGGAAAAAATACTTAAATTTCTGTGCCTCCATTTTCTCAGCCTTTAAAATAAAAAGATACTCCGTATTACTTATTTACTGGGTTTTAAAGATGATTGCATGAGTATGAAAGATACCCAAAACAATGCCTGGCAAAATAAAAAGGCCGATGTATATTCAAGGTTTCCTGTGTAGTCCTCCCAAACCTCCCCCCCCCAGAAGTAAAAACTCAAATTTTATGCTTTTAAGCCATTACATTTATTTATAGATTTACCGTAGATCTAATTTTTTAAAGCTTTAGTGTGCATCAAAATCACCTGGAAAGCTGGACCCCATCCAGGGACAGTTTAAGGTATGTCCTAGGAGTCTGTAGTTTTAGCAAGCCCACAGCGGATTCTCATGCTGAGAATAATACTGCCTTAAAATCTCCTAGACAGGAAGGTATTCTTTTCTGGAGAGGGGAGAAAAGTCTAAAAATAGAAAAGGAAAACTTTCCAGACATTATTCCCAAGATCTAAAGAGAGAACCCAGCCCAGCCTGTGTGGCTCATGGTTGAGCATTGACCTATGAACCAGGAGGTCACAGTCCGATTCCTGGTCAGGGCACATGCCAGGGTTTTGGGCTCAACCTCCAGAGGGCATGCAGGAGCCAGCTGATCAATGATTATTCTCATCATTGATGTTTCTCTCTCTCTCTTCCTCTCTGAAATCAATAAAATATATTTTAAAAATAAATAAAAAGAGGACCCACAACTTGGGAAATACCTATGTTACATTCCACTTTAACAAACAAGCTGAGCACCCGGTAGGTGGTAGGAATGTGCTGGGTGGGCATTTTCTAACTTATTTAATATTTATGACAACACTGAGAAGTGAGTAATAAGTATTACTAGACTTACTGTAGATCAGGGGTCAGTACTATTTCTGAAAATGGCCAAATAGTAAATATTTATGGCAGTGATGGCGAACCTTTTGAGCTCGGCGTGTCAGCATTTTGAAAAACCCTAACTTAACTCTGGTGCCGTGTCACATATAGAAATTTTTTGATATTTGCAAGCATAGTAAAACGAAGACTTATATTTTTGATATTTATTTTATATATTTAAATGCCATTTAACAAAGAAAAATCAACCAAAAAATGAGTTCACGTGTCACCTCTGACACACGTGTCATAGGTTCGCCATCACTGATTTAGGACTTTGTGGGCTATACAGTTTCTCTAACAACTAGTCAGTACTGATGTTGTAGTAGAAAAGCAGCTACAGACAGTACCTAAATGAATGAGAATAGCTATATTCCAAGAAAACTTTATTTACCAAAACAGGTGGCAAGCTGAATTTGGTATCCCCTGCTGCAGGTCATTGTCTCAGGCTGGGTCCAGAAACAAATCCTAAGATTATGATTCGTCTCCTAGTTATTTGTTAGGGATGTGCTCCCAGAAGAAATCAGTCAGAGAGTGAGGGAATAGGGAAGGAAGAGACCAAGCAGGATTGTGATCACAGGCAAAAGTTTCCCTGAGGGTAGTTCAGCCTGAAGAGTCACAGATGCAAACTGTCAGAATCGAGCACACACCAAAACCTAGACACACTTCAAGCGGATCTGATCAGAGCACAGACAGTGTCCGCGGTTGTCATGTAGCAAGTAAGTGGTACATAAGGGTGCCACCTGACTCCAGAGCTTCTGCTGCTGCACCATGTTTATGGGCATAGAGAGTCATCTAGAACTCAGTTATAATTAGTAAAATGACTAAAGATGGAATGTCACAACTGAAGGTGAGTGGACCTCTTGAAAACTGGTAGACAGTTTCACGTAGTGGTTTAAGAGCTCTGATTCTGGCGTGAAACAGGCCTAGATCTAAATTCTAACTCTGCCACTGGACTATGTGACCTTGGGAAGTTTCTTATATACTTTGGGCAGCCTCAGTTTTCCCATCTAGAAAATGGTAATGATAATAGCAGTTACCGTCTATGTGAAGGTAGTGTGAAGATAAACTGAGATAATGCTTAGAAATGCTTAGCAGAGGGCCCAGTGTCCAGTGACTCTTAGCTATCATTATTATTATTGTTAAAAATGGGAATTGGAGGGGCAGTTTATCACAGACCATTCAGAGGACAGAGAGCACCCTGCCTGGGAACTTGTGTGTCTGGTCCCTATGGCTACAATATCCTCATAACAGATGAATGCATGTGGCTGTCCTAGCTTTGCCGTCATTATACATCTCTGATTCTCCATGTTCCTCAGGAATCTTATCATAATTTGGCTTCAATTTGTATTTTCTATATATAGAGAAGGGACTGACCAGAGGATGGACTGTCAAGTCCCCATGGTGGCTATTTTTCTCGTTATAAATTAGTGAATTGGCATTCTGGCTGACACCTCCTTCTCTTGGTGTTGGGATAGCATCCACATAGCTCTGGACTCCCATGTGATGGGTTCTTGAGGCTGGCTCAGTTCTCTGGGCTCTACTTCCCTAAGGCTCCACCTAGGGAGGCAGGGGCCTTCCCAAACCCCACCTTAGTTGCTAGCCCCAAATCACTGAGGCAGCAGGATCAGAAATCACTGCTTTGTAAGCATGACTGGCCCTGTGGTCAGATTTTGTTCTTCCTTCATCTTTAGTGAAGTTCTCTTGGGAGATACCATTCCTTTACGGAGGGAAATAAAGGAAGGATATTTGCCAGCTGCCGTGGCTCTGGTTGAGCGTCAACCAAGGAACCCAGAGGTCACTGGTTCAATTCCCAATCAGGGCACATGCCAGGGTTGTGGGCTCAATCCCCAGTAAGGTGCATGCAGGAGGCAGTGGATCAAGGTTTCTCTCTCATATCAATGCTTCTTTTTCTCTCCCTCTCCCTTCCTCTCTCTGTAAGAAAATCAATAAACACATTTTAAAGGAAAGGCGGGGGAAGGATATTTGCGTCTGTCTATAGTTGGGCAGATCTCTGCAGGCATGAGGTCAAGTGTAGGGTGGTAAGGATTTGTGGATCAGAGAACCCAGTGGGGTGACACCTGCACTGAGTTAGGGTCTCTTGTTCAGCCACTCTCACCACCCATCCCATGTAGTGTATCTACCAGAGCTTGCTGTAAGGAAGCACACATTAATTTTTTTCAGGTGCGACAGTCTGCCTGAGCCCCGGGGCCTGAGAAAGAACACAGGAGCCCTACCCGGTTTGGCTCAATGGATACAGCATTGGCCTGGGGACTGAAGGGTCCCAGGTTTGATTCCTGTCAAGGGCACATGCCCAGGTTTTGGGCTTGAGCCCCAGTAGGGGGTGTGCAGGAGGCAGCCGATCAATGATTCTCTCTCATTGATGTTTCTATCTCTCTCTTCCTCTCTGAAATAAATAAAAATATATTTAAAAAAATTTTTAAAAAAAGAACACAGGAAAGGTCAGCTGAGGACCAGCCAGCATCCTCTGGGTGCTCTGGCCTGGTACCAAGCCCTGCTAGATTAGGGCTATTCCCACAGCTGATACTGTGATCCTCTTAAAGACACAAATAGGGATTAAAGGCAATCTAATCCCAAGAGCTGGGCATCCCCATGTGGGGCCAACAAGGGCTGTCATCCAGCCCTGGTCTCAGGCTGAGACTGACCACAAGAGGGCCTGGAAGAAACCAACAGGTCTTCGAAGAAAGCCATGCTGTCTGAACTATGGATCGCATCGGTGCCTCTAACCTCCACCTAGTCTTTCACCTGACCCAGTCCTCTTTGGGACTGTTTTTCAGGCACTTCCCACCAGTATTATGATTCTTCAAGACTGATTGGTTTGTCAGCTTCCCTGAAACCCTTGCCCAACCCCCCTGAAGTGGGGACAGGGATCATCCTATGTGCTCCCGCAGCCTGTCCCTATTGAAACACTCATCACATCACATGGCAATTGCCTGATTACACATCTGTTCC
The DNA here is from genome assembly GCF_000327345.1 of Myotis davidii. Taxonomy (NCBI): domain Eukaryota; kingdom Metazoa; phylum Chordata; class Mammalia; order Chiroptera; family Vespertilionidae; genus Myotis; species Myotis davidii. Next base: position 2,434,902 of record NW_006297821.1, read on the forward strand.
TCCCACCAAAGCATGAGCTCCTTAAGGTCAGGGACTCTTACTCAGCAGAATACAATATGTAGTGCTCAATTGCGCATTAAGGAATTACAAGGGATCAGCTCCACTGTGTCCCCACCTAGCTTCCCTTTCACTTATTAACAAAATAGGATAATAACCCCTAACTTGAAGTTTTCCTGAGGTTCTCTGGGAGGTCCGGTATTAGGGTAATATTAATATCCTAATGATAACACTATGAACCTAACGATGCCAATATTGTCCCATTCTGAGTCTGAGAAAACTGAGGCTCAGAATTGAGTGACTTGCCAACGCAGTGTGACTAGGAATATCAGAACCCAGACCTTTGAACTACGTTCAGAGCTTCAGCTGTTTTAGGTCTTAAAATTCAGTGCAGCTTATCCTGCATGCAGGCTTGGTCTTGTTATCTTCCTTTTTCTGAATACGAAACCCAAGTTCCTAATTCACGCATCTAGGAATGACAGAGCCGGGATATGTGCCCACGTCTGCATGACTCCAAGCCTCATGCTCTTTTCTGTACCGCACTGCTTCTTCCTCAGCACAGGAGGGTTTGGGCTGTGAGAAAATGGGCCAATTGTGGATGGATAATTGGGGAGGGGAGAATCAAAGCTAACCTAGCTCACCTAGCCGTCGTGGCTCAGTGGATGAGCGTCAATCTATGAACCAGGAGGCCACGGTTCAATTCCCGGGTGGGGCACATGTCCGGGTTGCAGGCTCAATCCGCAGTTTGGGACATGCAGGAGGCAGCCAATCAATGATTCTCATTGATGTTTCTATCTCTCCCTCTCCCTTCCTCTCTGAAATCAATAATAATAAAATAATAATAATATATATGGAAAAAAATAAAAGCTAACCTAGCTCTTTTGCTACCCACCTTTTCCCACCCAGGCTGTGGAAACAGTGCCCTGAGCTACGAGCTGTACCTTGGGGGCTTCCCTGACGTGACCAGTGTGGATTACTCATCAGTAGTGGTGGGCGCCATGCGGGCTCGCTACGCTCATGTGCCCAACCTGCGCTGGGAGACCATGGACATACGGGCACTGGGCTTTCCCAACGGTTCCTTCGATGTGGTGCTCGAGAAGGGCACGCTGGATGCCCTGTTGGCTGGAGAACGGGATCCCTGGACCGTGTCCTCTGAAGGGGTCCACACTGTGGACCAGGTGCTGAGTGAGGTGAGGGAGCAACAAGAGAGGAGAGCAGACCAAGAGGTGGGGGTGAGGGGTTGAGGTTTCAGGAGATTGGATGAACTTCGAAGCCAGAGGAGGCGTGGTTTGGAGCAGTCACTTTCAGGACTGTGGCTACCTGAATGAAGGGGAGAGTTACACTGGTCAGGATTATAGGAGGCTGGAGTGGCCAGCTGCACAGAGCTACTGGGATGCCGTAGGGATGGCATAGCAGCCAGGTTCCAGAGAGGTAACAGACTGAGAGGGAGGGCAATTGGCAGGAAAGCAGTACCTCCTGGCCTGACATCACTCCCATGCTCCTACCTGTCTAGAATATAGCCCTACCCCATGGCATGACTAGGGACACAGAAGGAGGCTCAATTTGCCATGGAGAGCTGGATGTAGAGTAGTATCTGGGAGGTCAACTGGGACAATACTGACCTTTGAGAACCTGAAGATGCAGTCCTCACCATTGGCTTCTCTGTCTGCCTTGCAGGTGAGCCGAGTGCTGGTCCCTGGAGGCCGGTTCATCTCGCTGACCTCTGCTGCCCCCCATTTTCGGACTAGACACTATGCCCAAGCCCGTTATGGCTGGTCCCTAAGGCATGCAACCTATGGCAACGGTTTCCACTTCCATCTCTACCTCATGCACAAGGGCAAAGAGCTGAGTGTGGCCCAGCTGGCTCTTGGGACACAGATCCTCTCATCCCCCAGACCTCCCACCTCACCCTGCTTTCTCCAGGACTCAGATCATGAGGACTTCCTCAGTGCCATTCAGCTGTGAGGCCAGAAGCATGGTCCTTGAGTCCTCCTTACCTTTCTGCCCTGGACTCCTCAAGTTGTCGTAATTCCTGACTCAGGGCTTAGGGTTGGGTCCATGGTGCTCACATCCCAGGGGCCTGATGCCTAAGACAGAGCTGATGAAAGCAACCCCACATGAAACAATATAGCTCAGGCTAAGTTACATCTCAAATCACAGGTTTCTGGCTTCTTGGGTTTCTCAGATCTCTCCTGGGCTCCCCAAATTCCTCTCCCACCATATGGAATCCACCACAGCCCCGCTGCTTGCCAGCCAGACTCAGAGACCTGCATCCCCAGGGCCTGTTGTTGCCTCCCCATCCCCTTCAACCTGGATTTATCCACAGGAGGCTGCAGACTTTGAATCTAGATTGCTTTACAATTCTGACCCTAACTCCAGCCCCAGCTCTGGTGACCTATCCTGTTCTGGTTGTATATTTACCCAAGAATGCTACATTGTAATGTTCTCGGGCAAGGCTGCCTGCTGTGTTTTCTTGGCAACTCTTCCCTGCCAGCAACATGCACCTGATGCTCAAGTACCCACTCCCCTCCCCAAAAGGGACTAGAGCCATTTTTGCCTGACCCCTGAGCAAACCGAAGCAATAGCCACACACACACAGGGAGGTCTGTGTTTATTCACACACTCCTGGTACAGTGAGGATGGAGGAACATTTACAAAGGACACCCCTGGGTGAAAACATCTCTAGGGCCACAGGTGTCATCCAAGGGTGCAGATCAGTCCCCATTTGGGTTCCCAGGGGCAGGGTGCAGGGGTCCAGGGTAAAATCAGACCTGGGCCCTTGGAAGGTGATACCTGGAGGGGAGGGGTCTGCCAGAGAGCCGCCTGGGGTCGGGCCTGGGCAGACTGCCACATGTTGGTTACCATGTTGGGGGCTTGTCCATGCCCACCCTCAGCACTCGTCCTATCTGCCAGGCGCAGAAGAGCAAGGACGAGACCGAGGGGGGAGGGCACTAATCATGAGGGGAGCCAGTAAACAAAGAGTCGGATATAAAAATACAAATGTGCTGAGGAAGTCCCTTAGAAAGAGGCCGAGGCTGGGGTCACGCCAGACAGGGGTGAGGGTGAGGGGCGGCCTGGAGGGCTGGGCTCAGGTGGGTGGGAAGCTCATGCAAATACGCAGCCAAACATCCCTGGCCGCGCGGTCCGACCCGGCTGGCAGCCAGTCTGCAGACCAA
>NW_006297821.1:2438506-2438736 GCF_000327345.1 Myotis davidii
CCAACCCCCGGCCGAGCCCAGCTCCACAGACCCCTCCTCTCCGCGTGGAGGAACGCCCCCTCGCTATACGGCTTCAGCCCCTCCACCTCGCAGTCTACACCCTCCCGCCCGGAGCTCTCCTCCACCCCGGCTGATCAGAAACCTTCCTGCTCAGGGGACCCCCTCGCCAACCCTCACTGCAACTGAACCCCCTCCTCCAACGGAACCTCCAGCCAGCCCCAGGCTCTCCC
>NW_006297821.1:2439265-2439515 GCF_000327345.1 Myotis davidii
GTTCTTCCGTAGCATCCACCGACTCAGCGTTTGGTCCTGAAGAAGCGGCCCGTCTCCCCACGTTCCCACTTCCAGGTAACCCCAAAAGCCCCGGCCAGTGCCTCTCCCTCGCCCGGGTGCCAGGGCTCTACTTCCAGAGGTGTTGAGCATCGAATCCGGGGCACTGCGTTCCCGGGAGAGGAGGAGATGGGGAGAGGGGGACGGCACTGCAACGGGGACCCCCGCCCCCCGCATCCCAGCCTGCGAGCGG
>NW_006297821.1:2440243-2442336 GCF_000327345.1 Myotis davidii
TCCTCGCCGTCGGCGGGCTTGTATTGGGCTGCTCTGCGGGTTTTAAACTGTGCGCCTGCATCTGTGTTTCTCTGACTGCCCCTCTGTGTCTGTCTCTGCCTGCCTGCATGGCAGTCCAGAAAGTGTCTGCCGGTGTCTGCCTCCGTGACCTTTCTGTGTGACGGTCTCCGTCTGTGTCGGCCTTCAATGGGTACAGGGGCCTTTGCCCTTCTGCACCTGTGTCCGTGCTTGGCCCCTGTACCCATGGACCCCTGTGTCTCCATCTCCCGAGTCTCTGCGTGTCTCGGTCTCGCCTGGGAGAGGTCTCGGTAACGGTAACGGGGTCGACACGCGAGCACCAGGACCGATGCCCGCCCCCAGCCCTAACGCTGGCGCCTGAACTCGGGTTCAAAGCGTCCGCCGCGCCCTGCGGTTTCCCCGCCCGGGTGCCCGCGCTGCGCCTGCCTTGCGAGAAGAATGAATGGTGGTGTCGCGAAGGGCACCCTGGCGCCAGGTGACGCAGGGAAGCCCGGAGCACCCGAGGACGCGCTGCGCTTCTGCGTGTGTCCACAAGTGGGGAGGGGGGGTGCAGAGGGCGCCCCCTGCCCTTGTTGAAGTGCCTCACGTGACAGTTCTCGCCGAACCAACGGGAACACTCCTCTCACCTCCCACCCCCAGCTGGCCGTCCACTGCCGCGTCACCTGCTTGCTGGCGCTCAGGGGCTCTGTTGAAATCCTTGGCCTTGAAGGAGAGGGGTGATGACAGCGCTGATGAGGGTAATAATCATTTCCTATGTTCAGGGCACGATTGAGGCGGAGGGGGTCTCCACTGTCAGTGAAGCGTGTCCCCCCCCTCCCCCTCCGCCACCTCCCACCAAATTACGCAGCTAGTAAGGCTGCCAAGTACTGAGTGTCCTTCCTCCAACAACTCACCAAGTGTTAGTCCCTGGAACACAGAGGCGAATGCAATGGTGGCTGCTCCAGGGACCGGGAGCAGCCAGAAAGAGAGGGAAGAGGAAGGGTTGCCAGAGGATGCCTCTGTGCAAGCCTCACTCAGAGCCCCAGGCCTGGAGGCCCATCCCTATCAAGCCCTCCCCTGCAGTGTGCTAGTCTGAGATAAGGTGGAAGCTGGAGGTGGAGGCGGAGGCCCAGCTGGAGAGAGAGCCTGGAGACCTGGAGGGACAATAGAGGCTGGAGCTCAGGAACACTAAGGAGAGAGGCCAGAAATTTCACCCCCACTGGAGGTCGTCCAGCAATGGGTTCCAATCCTGGTTCTGCCACTTTCTCCATGAAGTTGAATGGAAGGCCCCATCATTCTAGATTTTAAAAAAGTAATTCATGCCCGGCCAGTGTGGCTCAATGGTTGAGCATCAACCCATGAACCAGGAGGTCACGGTTTAATTCCCGGTCAGGGCACATGCCTGGGTTGTGGGCTCGATCCCCAGTGTGGGGATGCAGGAGGCAGCTGATCGATGATTCTCTCATCATTGATATTTCTCTCTCTCCCTCTCCTTCTCTCTCTGACTGAAATCAATAAAAAATACATATTAAAAAAAAATTCAGACAAACTTCATTGGTGATGAAGTGATAGAAGATTCTTTACATTATTTTGTCTAAAAAATGAATCTAGGAGAACAATGTGATCCTGACTTCAAGTCCTTGTTCTCATTCTGAATTTTATTTTTCTTTTTTAAAAATATATTTTTATTGATTTCAGAGAGAAAAGAGAAGAAGAGAGAGACAGAAACATCAACAATGAGAGAGAATCATTGATTGGCTGCCTCCTGCACATCCCACACTGAGGATGGAGCCTGCAACCTGGGTATGTGCCCTGACCGGGATTCGAACTGTGACCTCCTGGTTCATATGTCACCAACCACTGAGCAACACCAGCTGGGCAGTTTATTCTTTTACTATTTATTCATTATTATATATATATATTTAAATATATTTTATTGATTGTGTACAGAGAGGAAAGGAGAGAGATAGAGAGTTAGAAACATCGATGAGAGAGAAACATCTATCAGCTGCCTCCTGCACATCTCCTACTGGGGATGTGCCCGCAACCCGGGTACATGCCCTTGACCGGAATCGAACCCGGAACCCTCCAGTCCA
>NW_006297821.1:2461668-2462322 GCF_000327345.1 Myotis davidii
AAAATCAGGAATTATTTGAAAGGAAAATGAACTTTAAGAGAGATAAAATTGGAGATAAAAGACGTTTTTAAATAGTGTAACTTCATATTTGAATTATTAGGAAAAAATTCTGAATTTCAGAGCAGTAACAAACACACTTCCTTATATTAAGACAGGAAAGTTACTTACTTTAAAGTTTAAATGGCCTGGCCAGTGTGGCTCAATGGTTGAGCATCAACCCATGAACCAGGAGGTCACGGTTTAATTCCCGGTCAGGGCACATGCCTGGGTTGTGGGCTCGATCCCCAGTGTGGGGATGCAGGAGGCAGCTGATCGATGATTCTCTCATCATTGATATTTCTCTCTCTCCCTCTCCTTCTCTCTCTGAAATAAATAAATAATATATACTTTTTAAAGGTAATTCATTTGTACTGTTAACATTTTACAAGTACAAATTCCATATTTTAGGAGAATATGGAAAATCATACATATTTTCCCTATATAGGGGTGGGCAAAAGTAGGTTTACAGTTGTGAGTACACGAAAGTTTATTTTTCTTTTTTAAAAATATATTTTTATTGATTTCAGAGAGAAAAGAGAAGAAGAGAGAGACAGAAACATCAACAATGAGAGAGAATCATGGATCGGCCGCCTCCTGCACGCCCGCTACTGGGAA
>NW_006297821.1:2462424-2463664 GCF_000327345.1 Myotis davidii
ATCTATCAGCTGCCTCCTGCACATCTCCTACTGGGGATGTGCCCGCAACCCGGGTACATGCCCTTGACCGGAATCGAACCCGGAACCCTTCAGTCCACAGGCCGACACTCTATCCACTGAGCCAAACTGGTTTCGGCCATTATTATATATTTGACTTACAACTGTAAACCTACTTTTGCCCACCCCTGTACATATGTCCTTCCAATCCTTGCCCACGCATTTGAATAATATGCATACATCTCTGCACCTCCATTTCCTAGGTCAAAGCATAGAGATGATAGAACCTGTATTAAGGAACGTTTTGGAGGTGAGATTGTCCCAAGGTGAAGTGGGTTGTCTGAAGAGGTAATGAGCTGCCCCTTACTCAAACTGCTAAAGGAGACATAAGGTTTCTTACCAAGGATGAGATGAGAACACTGGGTAGGGAATTGAAATAATTCTCTTTTCTTCCCCCAGAATGAGGGAGATGGAGGAATGACAATTTAACTTGGAATTCATTTCGTTAGCTGCTTCTTAAATAATCTTATTCCTGCCCTTGCTGTGCATGCTGGATCATGATTAAAGCAAAAGACCTAAGTGCAACATTGTAAAGATATAGCAATATATAAGCTTCCACTATGTGTTAAAAATGTGTGTGTGGGGAGGACTTTTTTAAAATTGTGATTCCGTATTTAAAATTCTGATGTTCTACACCCCTGCCTATGAGACAAAAAATCATTTTCACAGCTAACATGAAAAATAAATTGTGTGGGATTTTGTGACCATCTATTGGATTTCTCAATTGAAAGCCCCTCAAAACCCAGTGGACTCAATCCATATGTTCTAAACAGAATAATATATCTTTTGACATTTGAGTATAAATGGCACTTTTATTCAAGTGGAAACTGTAGGCCTGTGCAGTAGGTTGAATAGGACCCCCCTAAAATTCATGTTCAGCTGGAACCTCAGAATGTGACCTTATTTGGAAAAAGGGTCTTTGCTGGTGTAATTACTTAAATTAACACCTTTCGTACCGCATAGAAATCTCTAAGACATACGCCAGGGACCGGACATTTTTGGGCAAACTGCATGTTATTTAAATCATCATAACTACAGATCATAATGCACTTTAGGTGTTGTTTTTCAATAATTATAACATTTTTATTTACAAAAACAATTAAACAATTAAAGTTCCTAGTATTTTTTTAACGTATGGTACTGCGTAAAACATTTTCTAAAAGTGCCAGGAACTTGAAACAGC
>NW_006297821.1:2464482-2470551 GCF_000327345.1 Myotis davidii
AATAATTATTCTGGGAAATATGGTGCCATATGCCCAGATAGGGTCCAAGGACTGAAAGAACAGTTTCTTGCAATTTCCTTCCTTCAGCAGTGTATATCTCCATATTGCAGATATACACCATCCGCTCTCGCACACCATCCGAACAAGTAAACCGTATTTTGCTATTTCTGCTGGGTTGTACGTGCAAAATTTGAAAGTCCTCTCCATGGAATCATTCCCTCGTCCAAAGACAACTGTTGCTTTGGTTTGTATATTGTTCGAAATTTATGCAGGAAATAATCCAGCACAGGTTGGATCTTGAAAAGTCTCCCCGAGCGACTGTCCATTTTGGCGTTATCATTGAAATGCCAGAATGTCCATATTTGCTCAAATCTATGGTGACTCATTGTCTGTGGAAATATAGGGGTACATATCAAAGGATCTGTTGACCAATAATCTTTCAAGCTATCTTTTCTTGTTTGACCCATCAGAATAATTAGGCCAAGGAATTTCTTGATGTCCTTCTGTGTAACTGGAGACCACTTTAGTGTTCTAGATGGTGTTTTGCGTTTCATTGCGGTTTGATCGTGATAGTTGGACAGCTCTTTGCACAACATCTCAAACAATTCATCACCAAAAAAGAGATTGGTAACAGAGGGTACAGAGTCACACTGAGATGGAAATGTAGTGACCCCAGCATGACCTTCAAACATTTGTAAGCGTGGTGGTGTGTCAATTTCAGACCAACAATTACCAGTAGCTTTGTCAGTGTCGGAGTCACTTGAAAGCACCGCCACCTTGCGCTTCCTTACAGGCCTAATAATTTCACTGTCAGTAGAATCAATAGAATCGTCTCCGGAATCGTCAAAACGGTCATCCGCATCTTCGATTTCACTAGGAATATCTGATAAATTATCGTTAAATACTTCCGGAAGTGTATCAGTTTCGTTGGTTTCCTTCCTTTTTCTGAGAGAGGGCATTTCTAAAAGCGCCAGGAACTTGAAGACGAAGACTATTCGAATGACCAAAATACAATGTAACTGCAATGCTTTATGGGTTCGTGCAATTATATAGTTTTTCATAGATTGACATGCACGGTTCCCACCAATGAGATCGCTTCATTCGATGTGGCCTGTGCCGCGCCAGCACGGCCAACGGTGTCTTTATAAGAAGAGGACAGATGCACAAAGACACGTACACACAGGGAAGAAAACAAGGAACGCCAAGGTTTGCAGGGAGCCACTAGAAGATGGGAGAAGCGAGGAGGGATTCTGCCTGCGGACTTCCAAAGGAATATGGCCCTGTCAGTACCTGATTTCGGACTTCTCACCTCCAGAACTGTGAGAATAAGTTTCTGTTGTTTTAAGTCACTCAGTTTGTGGGACTTTGTTACAGCGGAACCTAGGAAAGCAAATACAACCCGTTACAAATATTTTGGGGCAATCTTTTACATCTCTCATGACCATGTTTCACCTTCCTTAAACTCTGTCCACTCAAAGGAAGCCCACCTCATGAGGGTATTTCTGGGACTCATTCTATTTGGCAGAGGCTAATAAATCACAAAAAAAGAAGACAGATATGAGTGGATTGACATGGTAAGATATCCAAGGTCTGTCAAAGTGCCACTAACAAGTGTAGAGTATGATTTTATATATGTGAAAAAAAGTATTTACATATACATATGCATACATACCCATATACATACATAGTGTGTGTTTAGGTATATAAATGCATATAAAAGGAAAATCTGGAAGGATACACACCAAACCGCTAAGCAGGGTTACCTCTGAGGACGGAACTGGGATCCCAGCAGAATGAATTTCATCTTTTATTTTATGTTTCTGGAGTATATTACATTTGCAATCAAAAAGTTTTAATGGCCGAAACCGGTTTGGCTCGGTGGATAGAGCGCGTCCTGCGGACTGAAGGGTCCCAGGTTCGATTCCGGTCAAGGGCATGTACCTGGGTTGCGGGCACATCCCCAGTGGGAGATGTGCAGGAGGCAGCTGATCAATGTTTCTGACTATCTCTCTCCCTTCCTCTCTGTAAAAAAATCAATGAAATATATATATATATATATAAAGTTTTAATGATTTTTTTTAAAAAATGTTTAAAACCAATGATATAGTCCATTTACCAAGCATCACACTCTGGCCCCAGAAAAGTCAGGTGACTTAGAAAGTAGACTAATAGGAGCACAGAGTTTAGATTAAATTGAGGATCTGTCTTCTACCTGTTGTGTAACTTTGGGTATGTAATTAAGTTTCACTGTGTCTTAGGCTCTTTGTCTGTAAAACAGGGACTGTGATACTGATAGAATCTATAGAGTGGGTCATTCTGAGGATTAAATAAGTTAACATATTTAAATAAGTTAACATAAGTTAAATAAGTTAACATAAAGTGCTTAGGTAAGTGCCGCACAATAGAACTGTTAGCTATTATTATACAGAAATCATAAAGAAGTGAAAAGTAATTTCATCATTAGATATATTCATATAAACTCTTAGATGTTGAATTTCCCCTCCATTTTTTTTTGTGATCATAGACAGTGCTGTGATGAACATATGTAGGGGAAAAAATGGCCCATATATTTTGTAGCTCCTCCAATCAAGAAGTAGTATCTACTTCTCCAACCCTGAATCTGGGGCTTAACCTTCTGGCTTGCTTTGCCCAATAGGGACATTAGCAAATGTATTGCAAGCGAAGACTTGGAAAAGGTTCATGTACTGGGCCTTACCCTATTTTCTGGTGCTGGGAATGTTGAGCTACCATATGAAGAAGCATGGGCTAGCTTACTGGAGAAGGAGAGACCACACAGAGACAAAGCCCAGTCATCCCAGCTGGGACCCAAAAATGTAAATGAGGCCATTCAGCTAGACCACTCAGCTCCTGCTGCACTGACCCCGACCTGAAGACCACCCAGTCAACCCGCTGAACAGATAAATAATGTTTGCTATTTTAATCCACAAAGTTTGGGTAGGTTTGTTATGTAGCAAAAGCTAGTATCATCCTAAAGAGGTAGCCATTATTAGCAGTTTGGTGTGTATCCTTCCAGATCTTTCTCCTGTGGATAATGATTAGTTCCTGGAACAATTTCCTAGAATTAGACTTCCTGGGTCAAATACTGTGTACACGTATATCTATTGATTTATATTGGCCAAAAAAAGCATCAATTTGTAAGCCACCAACAATATATGAAAGTGACATATGCCCTGGCTGGTTTGGCTCAGTGGATAGAGCATTGGCCTGGGGACTGAAGGGTCCCGGGTTCGATTCCAGTCAAGGGCATATGCCCAGGTTGTAGGCTTGATCCCAGTAGGGGGCGTGCAAGAGGCGGCCAACCAATGATTCTCTCTCATCATTGATGTTTCTATCTCTCTCTCCCCCGCCCTTCCTCTCTGAAATCAATAAAAATCTCTTTTTAAAAAAGTGACATATTCCTCATCTTTGTCAACACTGAACATGGATGTTTCTTATCTTCATGACTACTTTATCCTTATAAATGTAACACATAACCCATTGTTCATTCCCTCTCAATTTATAATCAATGTAGAGAAAAGATTACTCCTGTAGGAAAGAACAGAAAAGAGAGAGAATAATAGAACGAGAAAATAAAGCAGGGTCAAAGATTATAAACACAGAGGAAAGGAAGTAGAATTGTAGAATCAAGCAACCTCCAAGCTTCTTGTAAATAGGATACTTAACATGTAGTCAGGAATAATTATGAGCCTAATAAATGACTTGGGTCATGAAAGAGGCATGGAAAGGAACTGTCCATTTAGGCCAAGCCTAGTGAAACTGAAAACACTATAAAAGTAGGTACAGGGTCTTTCACATGTGGCTGCATTTCTCAGAGCAACTCTCTGAGATACGGATGACTGTTCCCATTTTACAGATGAAGAAAATGAAGGGTCAGAGCTTTCAAGTAACTTGATAAAGATCATACAGCTGATAAAGAATTGAACCCAGATTTGAGTCCATGTCTGTCTACCTTGGAAATAGATGTGTGTCCCCTAACTCTTCCAGAGAGGATATGGCAGAAGACAAGCAACTACTTAGGAGGAAGTATATCCTTGACCACTTGGGTTTGAATCCCAGCTCTGCTACTAACTGTGTGACTCGGCCTCTCTGTGCCTCAGTTTTCTTCATCTGCAAAATGGCTTCATAAGTGCCATGAGGATAAATGAGTACATAGGTGTAAAGCACCTAGAACACTAGCCGGCACATAGTAAAGTGCTGTATAAACTTGCTATTTCCAGTATGGCATTGCAGCAGCCGTGCGACTATTTCTTATGAGCGTGTCGCCAGGAAGTCCTTACATAGCAACTTTGTTTACACTCACATGGCCACTTCTTGGTGGAATTTCCCGTGGGGCAAGACCAACCCGGCTGCCATGTTTCTCTTCATCCAGGCTTGGGGGGAGAGGGAGAAGAAGTAAGTGCTGTGGTGCCACACTGTCATCAGAAAGAACATGAACAACTCCAGGCATGTGTCCCAAGTGGCCACCCCAAGTCCTTGCTGCTGCAGACCCCAGTATTCTGGAGGTGAAAGCTCCTTGCTCAGGGAACCAGACTGACCTAGAACCCACCTGCCTTCTCTACTATCTGGAAAACAGAACAGGCTTTCTCCAGCCTTTTCAATTTTCATTCCTACCTATAGGATTTTATTACTACAGCAGCAACATGAACAGCAGGTAACACAATGGGTGCTAGTATGTGTCAGACACTGTCCTAAGCATTTCACAAGTATTGTTTCATTTGGTTCTCACAACAATCCTTTGGAAAAAGGTACTATTCTTATTTCAATGTTATAAGTGAAGAAATTCAGCCTGAATCCAGAATCTTTCATCTTAACTATGACACCGTACTGTCTCCTGTTTGAGAACATGGAGTTATGGGGTGGAAAGTGCCAAAGAAAACAACCCAGCATTTCTCAGCCTGATTCATTCGGCACCTACCTTTTCTCAGCCACAGGCGCATTCCGTGCGAGAACCATTTGCAGCAAGATGTTTGAGATTATGGATGTACCACTTCTCAGGTCAGATTTATGTCCTGTGCTGGGGAGGAGGGTGGAGGATGACGCACTTACACACACACATACATACACACACACACACACACACACACACACACACACACACACTGTGGTAAAAGAAAATACGAGGCACCCGGCAGGGTAGCAGACTGCAACACCTCCAGGCCTGATTAAGGAACGACAATAAGGAAGGCAGATGGCAGATGCATAGATGCCACGCTATTGCCTTTCAGTTACGTAGCACTTGGGTTGTGTGTGTGTTTTTTCTCTCTCTCTTCTTGTAAATCTCCCAAATAAAATGGTTTGCTTTCCTCAAGTTAGAAGTGTGAACACATCTTTTCTTTAAATATCTGTGGATGGCTGTTTTTCCCCCTGCCAATTTGTCACCATCTGTAACCCTCTCTTTGTGAGATGATCTGATGACAGCAGTTATGTTGGAGAGTAAGAGTGCAGTCTTCGAGCAACATGCAGGAGCCGAGTGAGAGAGGGGGCCCTGTGGGTGTTGTATCGGTGTGTGGCGTGTGCTGGGCCGGGAGCCCTGAGCACGTACACACTGTGTGTGAGTGGGCAGTGTGTACCTTCGGTGAGCATCCTGTGTGTGTAGGGCTGTGTATGGGGCCGGGTGCTCGCCTGCGTCCTTGGGCTCCATGTGCTCTCTGAGAACATCATGCGGACACGCTGTATGTGGGTCATCGCCTGCGTGCTGCTGTGTGTGTGCGGGCTGAAGAGCGGCTGTGCGCCCTGCCGGGGGCAGATGTTCCTCAGTGGAGTATAATTTCTCAAAGGTGTTTAAAGGGGATGGGGAGGGCCTGCAATCTGGGTAATTGGGCCGAGAAATAGCGGCAGAGTTTGGGCCTGGGTCAAAGGAATGTAAATGACGGGTGGCTGGTGAAAGGATGCTGCGGGGATGGGGAGGGCTGACCCTTAGGAGGCGCGGGTTCCCTGCGGTTCAGGAGGGCGGCAGGTTCCCCAGCTCAGCGGGGCGGCCGCGGTCGGTCCCGGAGCGAGGTCTGGGCGGGCGCTCCTCCCCTCCCCCACGTCCCCGTCCCCAGGCGC
>NW_006297821.1:2470880-2480150 GCF_000327345.1 Myotis davidii
GCCTCCCTGGACGCTGTGGAGGTGAGCCAGGGGTTCCCCCTTCCTCACCGCCCCCGCCCTGGCAGGAAGCCTGGCATACCCAGCGCCTTCTGGCTGCCCTGGAGGGTCCCCTGCACCTGCCCCCACCCACCTCTGCTCGGACTCTGGCCTCTGCGCTAGGACTGTGGCGAGGCGATGCTAAGCCATGACGTTGCACAAAATAGGCTCAAGACTCAGCTCAGCCTGCATCATTGCCTTGGTGCCCAGAGGTAACCCCAGTGGCATCTTTACTCCATGGCTCTGAAAACTGCCTGTGCCCCCCCCGCCCCGCCCCAAAATCCCCCACCCCCACCTGCAGCGGCTAGCTGTGTCACCTTGTTCCCCAGGTGGGATTCCAGAAGAGGACCAGTCACCTCCTAGGCTTGCACACCCAGCTGGAGCTGGTCTTGGCAGCGGTCTCTCTGCTGCTGGCTGCACTGCTTCTGGGCTGTGTTGTGGCCCTGGGGGTCCAGTACCACAGAGGTAGGTGGGTTCACACCGGCCCCAGCACTCCCAGCTGTGAGAACTCTGGAGCTGACGGGCCTCTAAGATGTCCTCTGGGTGGGCCACCTTCTCCGGCTTGTCTCCCTCCTCCCAACCTTCCTGCTGTCAGGGCCCCTCGCAAAGCATTTGCCTTCCTCAGACCGACTTCATGTTCCCTGCCACAGACCCTTCCCACAGCACCTGCCTCACAGAGGCCTGCATTCGAGTGGCTGGGAAAATCCTGGAGACCCTTGACCGTGGGGTGAGCCCCTGTGAGGACTTTTACCAGTTCTCCTGCGGAGGCTGGATTCGGAGGAACCCCCTGCCCGACGGGCGTTCTCGCTGGAACACGTTCAATAGCCTCTGGGACCAGAACCAAGCCATCCTGAAGCACCTGCTGGGTGAGTGCCTGTCCGGGGCCTGTGCCCAGTGCCTGCTTCATGCCCAGCATAAGGCTTGGCACTCGGTAGGTACTTAATAAATGTCCACAAATGAAGAAATAACTGGGTGACTGGGAACACTCCTGGGGTAAGGAATGCAGAGAGGAGGGAACTCCTGAAAGGTGGAGATGGGTTTCAGGGGGCAGACCTCTGAGTAAATGGAGGAACTCCTCTCTGCACTCTGTCTGGAGGGCTGCTGAGCACCAGGGAGCCTGTCGTGCTCAGAGATCTTGGATGGTCTTCATGGACAGCAGAGAGGAAGCCACACTTGGCTCTTTCACCCAGTCTTCCTGGGTTTGCATTAGGAGGGAAGCCCCATGATCAGAAGGCAAAAGAGGGACCAAGTAAGGGCCCGGGAGCCTGCTCAGCAGTCAGCATAGTTGCCACCTGGACCTTTATTCTACTCCACAGAAAACACCACCTTCAATTCCAGCAGCGAAGCTGAGCGGAAGACACAGCGCTTCTACCTATCCTGCCTACAGGTGGAGCGCATTGAGGAGCTGGGAGCCCAGCCGCTGCGAGACCTCATTGAAAAAGTACAGCCCCTGGGTGGGCTGTGGGCAGGGAGAGAACAGGACTTGGAAGAGGGTGTGGCCCCCTGGAAGCTTTGGGGGCCCCTGTGTCATAGGTTCCCGGATGGTCTCTACTCAGATTGGTGGCTGGAATGTTACGGGGCCCTGGGACCAAGACAACTTCATGGAGGTGCTGAAGGCAGTAGCAGGGACCTACAGGGCCTCTCCCTTTTTCACCGTCTACATCAGCGCTGACTCTAAGAGTTCCAACAGCAATGTTATACAGGTACAGGGCTGGGGGAAGGTGGGGGAGGACTTATGGACCATTTGCTGAGGCCAGACTCTCCTCCCTTCTGACCAGCAGGCTGGGAACGCCCCCCTGCACAAGAGTCCAGGTGTAGGTGGGGGTGGGCTTACTCCTTTACCTTGCTATTGCAGGTGGACCAGTCTGGGCTCTTTCTACCTTCTCGAGATTACTACCTAAACAGGACCGCCAATGAGAAAGTAAGGAGCATCCTCAGAGTCCCCATCCCTGCCCCCTGTTGAGCTGGGCTGATCTCTGTTTACTTTTCCCAGGGTCAGGGTGGAGAACTAAGATGAGCCTGTCCTATCACCTAGTGAGCTGACTATCCTTCCTTCCTCCTTTTCCCCTTCATTCTTCCTTCCCTTCCCTTCTTCCTTCTTTTTTTAAAAAAATATATTTTATTGATTTTTACAGAGAAGAAGGGAGAGGGACAGAGAGAAACATCGATGAGAGAGAAACATCAATCAGCTGCCTCCTGCACGCCCCCTACCGGGGATGTGCCTGCAACCAAGATAGATGCCCTTGACCGGAATCGAACCTGGAACCCTTCAGTCCGCAGGTCGACGCTCTATCCACTGAGCCAAACCGGTCAGGACTTCTTCCTTCTTTCTTTTCCTTCCTTCCTTCCTTCCTTCCTTCCTTCCTTCCTTCCTTCCTCTTCTTCTTCTTCCAGGAAAACATTTTATAGGCACCTACTGTGTGCCTGTGCAGTGGGGGAATTCTGAGATGTGCCTTTCAGAGCTACAAGAAACTTTCAGTGTAGATGGGATCATGGACCTAGATATCTGAGAATAAGACTCCAAGATGGTTTTGGGGACTCAGGAGAGACTTGGGTAGCCAGATAATGTTTCCTAATAAGATTACATTTGAGCCCCACCACCATGGCTTGGTGGTTGAGCGTAGACCTATGAACCAGGAGGTCATGGATTGATTCCCAGTCAGTCGGGGCACATGCCTGGGTTGCGGGCTTGATCCCATCATTGATGTTTCTCTCTCTCCTTCTTTGAAATCAATAAAAACATTAAAAAAAAAATCTTCAAAATTTAAAAAAAAAAGATTACATTTGAGCCAGGCCCTATAGACTATCTAGGGGTGAGTGATATTATGCTGGGTAAAAAGAACAGTTTAAACAAAAGTGTTGAAGAAGGGACGGCTATGGTGTACTTGGACCATGGGAAGGGGTCCAGTTTGGCAAAATGAGAGCTCAAAGCAGATGAGAGGCTGGGAAGGTGGACAGGGTCTAGTTCTGGAAGGGACCTGCAATGGCACCCTAAGGAGTTTTTGTATAGGCCTCGGACTAGTGCATGCTCCAGGGCAGGGAGGGAGTGACCCACTGAGCAGTGCTCTGGGAAGCCAGTTTGGCTGGGGTGTGAAAAGTAGATGCAAGACAGGGAGCTTGAAGATCAGTTAAGAGTTGCTGCAGTACTTCAGGCTCTGAGTCTGTAAGGATCCAAATGGGGGAGGAGGCAGAGGGACTGTTAGGAAGGGAAGGATGCAGGAGCCATAAGTCCCAATTGTGAATTGTTGGTGACTGGATGTTAGAAGAGAGGAGTGCGAGGAGGAAGAGATGAAGCAAGTTAAGGCTACCGACCAGAATGACGGCGGAATGGTGGGGTCCTTAGAAAGTCAAGGGTGCCTGGAGGAGAAACAGCTTAGGGCACATTGGGTCAGAGGAAACAATGTGATGTCACAGGAAAAGGGCAGACTCTGAACGCAGACCTTGAGTCTAGTCCCAGCTCTGCGGCTCGGTGCAGGTTGATCCAGCCCCCAGGGACTGTTCCTTCATCTGCAAAATGGGATCATAGCACCTACCTCATATGGTATTGGGGGGGCGGTCCTGACCTTAGGACTAGGCTGGCTGCCTGTTACACTCACTCTCAGAATGCCATGCTTCTCTGTAACAGTCCTGGCAACTGTAAACAGGACGTACCCAGCTATTTCATGTCTTCTCCCCCACTTGGAGGGCAGTGGCAATGTCATGTTCACCACAGGCCTAGAAGAGGTCTGGTTGAGGGATGCTCAGTAAGACTGCAGGGAAGAGAGAGTGTTCTAGGCAAAGGGAATGGCTAGCTATGTCCAGGCTCTGAGATGGGAAGGAACATGGTCCACTGACAGACTAGAGAGGGGAGCAGGAAGGGAGAGGGGTCTGAGTCCTTCTGGACAGGTATATAGACATGAACATTGTGGGTCAAGTGTAGCATTTATCCCCAAAGAAATAGAGACTCAAGTGCAGGGAGTGGTGTGAACAGATGTGTGGTTTTGACATCATCGGAGTCAGAGGAGGAGAGAATTTGGAGAATGCAGGAGAGAACCACGTGGTCCAAGACTTGGAAGAGGGCAGGAGAAAGGCTCTTACCGTGTTGCCGGTAGTCATGGGTCGGGAGTCTCCTCTGCCAGCATCTCTAGGAAGCTGCAGTGCAAAAGGTTCAGAGAGGATAAAAACTTAGCAGTAAAGCAAGGTTTAGCAAAGTATCAAGGGTCAGTCTCAAGATGAAGGTAAGGAGGTAGAGAGAGGAAGGGGTAAGTCAGTGGGCAGGGTAGGGGTCAAGATCACTGGTTGGCCCTGACTGGTTTCGCTCAGTGGATAGAGCGTCGGCCTGCGGACTGAAAGGTCCCAGGTTCGATTCCAGTCAAGGGCATGTACCTTGGTTGCGGGCACATCCCCAGTAGGAGAGGTGCAGGAGGCAGCTGATCGATGTTTCTCTCTCGTCGATGTTTCTAACTCTATCCCTCTCCCCTCCTCTCTGTAAAAAAATCAATAAAATATATTTTTAAAAAAAATAGAAATAAAAAGATCACTGGTTGAACTAAGCATCCCCCTGAGGAGCTGGGATGACTGAGATTGATACTCACACCTCTGCCTCTGACACCAGCAGTGAGGAAAAGGAGAGGTGGGGACCATGAGAAAAGCTGAAGTTTAGAGAAAGGGATTCTAAAACTTTTCAGTGGAAGGGAAGAGAAGATGGCCTTTGGTGATTAAGGGAGCTCTGGGTGAGAGTGAAGAGTGGTCCCTGGGAGGGGGACCACAGGGAGTCAGTGCTAAACAGTGCTGAGGGGCAGCGGAAGGAATGGTAAGCAGAGGTGGCGGACAGAGCAGACTCCCTCAGCCTTGGGCAGGACCTGTTGCTGGGCTGTAAGGATGCCTCGGGGTTTTGACAGGTGCTTACTGCTTACCTGGACTACATGGAAGAGCTGGGGATGCTGCTGGGTGGACAGCCAGCCTCCACACGGGAGCAGATGCGGAAGGTGCTGGAGCTGGAGATACAACTGGCCAACATCACGGTGCCCCAGGACCAGCGCCGGGACGAGGAGAAGATCTATCGCAAGATGAGCATCGCAGAGCTGCAGGTGGGGCCAGCGGGGAACAGGGACAACTGGGAGGCGCCAGCCCCTGGCGCAGACCTCTCAGCTTCTCGTCAGGCCATCTTCCTGAGGCAGCCGATCCTTATTTCATTTCCTTGCCTTTCGGAGCTTCCCAGCTGCATAGTTGCTATCCTGGAAAGAAAAGTGGTGACCATTGTAGGCCATCTTTCACGGGGCCATCCCTTGGTCCCCTTCCTGTTGCCTGGGCATGCAAGAGAGATCAAGTTAAAAACCTGTATCAACTTGTACAAGATTTCCACGAAACAATCAGAAAGTGTGTGGAAGCATCTCCTAGGGGGCCCTCACTGTGCCAGGCATCATCAACCCGTCAGTTGTTGGATTATGGAGAAGTTGGGTCAGGGGGTTCTAGAGGAGAGGTCACCTATGTAGGGATGCTGGGTGGTATCAGAGGAATGGTGTTTTCAACTATTATGAAAATCTGTGAATATCTGGGCCCCAGCTAAATACCACATGTGGTGGTTTTCCTTGAATAAGTGACTGGGCTCCGAGATTGAGGGGCGCTCAGGCCTGGAAAGGGGTTTATTGAAGGAATGGGCCACAAAACAATTAATAGGTGTTACCTTGGTAATGGGAAGGACTCCCAGGCTCCAACATATCAGTGGGTGAAGGGTCTGCTGGGAGCCAGGTGAGCAAGCAGGGAGGCTTGAGATATATTTTGCTCCCAGGCCCTGGCGCCCTCCATGGACTGGCTGGAGTTCCTGTCTTTCTTGCTGTCACCGCTGGAGCTGAGCGACTCTGAGCCTGTGGTGGTGTACGGGACGGATTATTTGCAACAGGTGTCGGAGCTCATCAACCACACGGAGCCAAGGTAAGGGGGATGGGGCTCCGGGTTCCGTGCAGGTCCCGGGCAGGAACTGAGCATAGTGAAGTGGTATACCGGACACCGAAGGATTTGACAAGGCCCTGGACATTCCAGCCAGCAAAAAACAATGTCTGTGATCTACTCCCCTCCGCCAGGGCTTCAGGGGGTCTACATGTGATCTGTATCCCTGCTCCAACCTGACTTCTGCAGGCAGGTGTATGGTCCCAGGGTGAGAGAGAAAGAGAGAGAGATTCTGGGACAGCTCCCACCTACGCCTCTCAGCCAGCTGCCTGCACATCTGTGGAGCTGGTTTGGGGTAGAAATGGTAACCCACCTGCCTTTTTCTTATGTCCTGGTCTGGACGCCAGCACCCTGAACAATTACCTGATCTGGAACCTGGTGCAGAAGACAACCTCGAGCCTGGACCGCCGTTTTGAGTCTGCACAAGAGAAGCTGCTGCAGACCCTCTATGGCACCAAAAAGGTGGGCTCCCGTCTCTGCTCCCACTTTCCCGCCCGGCCTTGCCGAGGCTTCACGCTTACTGTGTCAGGCACCAGTTGCCTCATGGTGTGTTAGGGAGCACAGGATTAGGAGTCAAGCGGGCCTGGGTTACAACCCCAACTCCTCCATCTTTTTTAGCCAATGAGCCTTGGTCATGTCACCTAGCCTCTCTGAATCCCCATTCCCAGGTCTGTAAAGCAGGAGTATGTGCAGGAAGGATATATGCCGTTCTTGGTTTCTAGGCGCCCTGGTCAGTGGGGAAAGTGGACATGTACAATTACTTAGGGGTGATAAGAGCTCACGTTGAATGGAAGACCTTCTTCATGTTATAGGACAGAGGTGGGGACAGCACATCATACCTAGGGGGATGGGTGGCATCAGGAAAGGCTACTCCGAAGAGGTGACATTTGAAGAGTGAGTTCTCCAAGAAAACAAGAGAGAAGGGCAGTCCAGGCAGAAGGAACAGGATGTGAAAATTCCCAGAGGCCAGAGGGAGCATGGTGGGTTTGCATGTGTTCTGGTGTGAGCTTGAAAACAGGGTGGCCGAGGCTGAGGGTGGGGAGATGGGCCTGGGTCCATCCGTGACGGGACCCGAAGGTTGTGATAAGAAGTCTGGCATTGTTTTTTTTTTTTCAGGGATGGGGAACCATGGGATGGTTTTAAGGAGAAGAGTAACGCAGTTAGATTTATGTATTAGATCATCTTTCTGGCAGCCAAATGGAAGACGGAGGGGAGTGGTTGAGGAGAGGGGAGGAGAATGGAATTAGAGTTTCCCGTTAGGAGAACACTGCAATCTTCAGATGAGAGTGTTGTAATGCTGGGCAGTGGCAAAGGGTGGTCGGGAGAGATGATTAGGAAGTGGTTTGTAGAAATTGGTGATAAATTGAATGTAGGGGTAGGGAGAGGGAGGAAGCTGGTGACTTCCAGGTTTCTGGCGTGGGGGACTGAGATGTGGAGCTGAGCAAAGAAACCTCTGGACCCAATGGGCCTCTGAGGAATTTAAGAGGAACAGAGTGGGCAGCACACACGTTTCTCCCGAGGTTTCTCTGATGGGGTTGGCGCACCTTGTGATAGTGCTCGTCGTTGTCCATGGAGTCCAAGGAGAGGTGGCACCCACACCCAGGCCTCCGTTGTCTCGAGCTGAGAGGGGCTGGCCCCAGAGGCAGCGTGGAGGACAGAGCCCTCTCTGGGAGGCCTCGCCCTTTGTCCCTTGCAGTCCTGCATACCAAGGTGGCAGACCTGCATCTCCAACACGGACGATGCCCTTGGCTTCGCTCTGGGCTCCCTCTTTGTGAAGGCCACATTTGACCGGCAAAGCAAGGAAATTGTGAGTTTTCAAGTTTCCTCCAACTCTACCCCTTGTTTTAGTTAAAATTCACTGTTCATATTTGTGAGTACATATAGGAAAAAATGGAAAAAATGGAAGGAAATTGGGATTATGGGATTATGACGGGTTCCTTTTGTCCTTTAAAGTTCTCTGCATTTCCCAAATTTCCTATAATGAGTTTATGTTACCTGTTTCATAAGAAAAAACAATATTTACTTATTTTTCTCACCTGAGGATGTTTTTCATTGATTCGAGAGAGGAAGGGAGAAGGAGCGAGAGAAACATCAATGTGACAGAGAAACATCGCCCGGTTGCGTCGGGTAGGCGCCCCAACTGGGGATCGAACCTGCAACCTGGGTGTGCCCTGACCAGAAATCAAACTCTTGACCCTTCAGTTCAAAGAATGAGGGTCTAACCACTGAACCACCGACCAGGGCTTTATTTATTTTTTTATTTAAGAGATGATAATGAATGTGCTGAAAGTATTATCTACAAGAATGTTTATGGCAGTGTTGTTGATAATAAGAGAGAATAAAAACAGCTTAAATGTCTAATCATAGGAGAGTGGAAAAAATAAACTGTGGTTAGGATGGACTATGAGGCAGCTTTAAAACTGATGATATATATTTAAGTGAAAAAAAAGTTGCAAAATATATATATATGTGTGTGTGTATATATATATACATATATAACAATATAATTCCATTATATATATATATATGGAAAGACACTATAAGTAGATAATCAAATGTTAAATGAAGTTGTCTCTGAGTGAGGGATTATAAGTAGTCTATTTTCTTCTTCAATTCTTCTCAGTTTTCTAAATTTTCTGCTATCAATGCTTTCCCTTTGTAATCAGATAAAAATCAATGCGCTTACATTAAATTTAATATTAATTCAATTGAATTTTCAGTTAAAATTTTTGATTAATTAGAACAAAAGACACCCGCAATCCCAGCACCTTCACAAAGCATGTTTCCTTCTCATCCTCCCCAGATGCTCAGCCTTAGTTCAGGGATTTGGGCACTCCCACATGTCCCCCGGAAGGACAGGGATGGGACACCAGGTGGACGGGGGAGAAAGGACTCATTAATGCGAGTGGGGGCCAGACTTGTGTCCCTTCCCTCCCAGGCAGAGGGGATGATTAGCGAGATCCGAGACGCCTTTGAGGAGGGCCTGGGACAGCTGGTTTGGATGGATGAGAAGACCCGCCAGGCAGCCAAAGAGAAAGTAAGCTGTGGCCAGGGTTGGGGTGCCCTCTTGAGGTGGGGATGGAGGATACAGTTTTATGGGAGGCTGGGGAAGGAAACCCGTCACCTGTTCTCTTCAGGCAGATGCCATCTATGATATGATCGGCTTCCCGGACTTCATCCTGGAGCCGAAAGAGCTGGATGATGTTTATGATGGGGTGAGTACCTCTGCTCATCAGTTTTGAACTTCAGCCCCATGGAGGGGCACTATTCCCTGAGCTCAATAGGAGCTCAAGCACTAGGAGGGAA
>NW_006297821.1:2480192-2489915 GCF_000327345.1 Myotis davidii
GCAGGCAACCCATTGCTCAGGTGCCGGCTCTGTGCTAGGCTGCAGGCCACACGTTAGTAGAAGGCAGTGTGAACCAGCAGGGATTTGCAGTCAAACCTGACTCAAATCCTGTTTCTACCTCTATCTGTGTAACCCTGGACAAGTTAGATAACCTCTCTCTCTCTGAGCCTCAGTTTCTTCATCTGTAAAATGGGGGTCCTATAAGTACCTACCCCGTAGGGTCCTTGTGAGAACAAAAGGAGGGAGTATGTGGGGGGAAAAAAGCACTGTTTATAAGTGCTCACCAAGTATTGGTGTTTATTACTTACTAGATACTTTATGGTTGAAGGAACTGAGGCTCAGAGAGGTGCTAATTCGTAGCCAAGCTGGAACTTTCATCTGCTCCAACATGTTCTCTTGCTTGCTTTCTCCTGCCCACCATTCCGGTAGTATGAAGTCTCTGAAGATTCCTTCTTCCAGAACATGTTGAATTTGTACAACTTCACTGCCAAAGTGATGGCTGACCAGCTCCGAAAGGCTCCCGGCCGGGAACAGTGAGAATGGAGGGCGGTAGACAGTTGGGGCAGCAAGAGAAGCAGGGGAGGTTTCCAGGGCTTGGGGGGATGGGCAGGACTGATCCAAACCAGTGACACAAGGTCCTTGCTGGAGGTAGGTCAAGGCTGCTGGGCTGGCAGGAGCATCGGGAGAGTCGGGAGACGAAGCCTCTCCCTCTCCCGCCCGCAGGTGGAGCATGACCCCCCAGACAGTGAATGCCTACTACCTTCCAACCAAGAATGAAATTGTCTTCCCTGCTGGCATCCTGCAGGCCCCCTTCTACGCCCGCAACCACCCCAAGTGTGTCTGAGGCAGGAGGGCTGGGTGTTGGAGCCTGGGCCTATGGGTGGGCTGGGAGCACAGGGCTGGAGGTGGGATCCAGAAATCCCCCTACCGTCTCCTCACTCAGCATTCCTCACCTGCCAGGGCCCTGAACTTTGGTGGCATCGGTGTGGTGATGGGCCACGAGTTGACACACGCCTTTGATGACCAAGGTAGAGGCCCATGGAGTTGTTCCCTTCAGCCTAGAATTCCCAGTGGCTCCTGCAAGGCCTTGCGATGTTGGGAGCAGGTCAAACGAACCCTGGAGCAGGGAGCTCCTGACCCCAAGGGTTGAGCTCTGGTCCCGGTGGGGTGCAAAGGTTCATTCTCCTCAGGGCGTGAGTATGACAAGGAAGGGAACCTGCGGCCATGGTGGCAGAATGAATCGCTGGCAGCCTTCCAGAATCACACGGCCTGCATGGAGGAGCAGTACAGCCAGTACCGGGTCAATGGGGAGAAGCTCAACGGCCGCCAGACGCTGGGGGAGAACATTGCTGACAATGGAGGGCTTAAGGCTGCCTACAATGTGAGTGCCTGGCTATCCCTCCAGTGGCTGAGGCCCACCCTGTGGCGGGGGTGGAGGGATACCGCTCCTGTGTCCAACCCTAGGCTTACAAGGCGTGGCTGAGAAAGCATGGGGAGGAGCAGCAGCTGCCAGCTGTGGGGCTCACCAACCACCAGCTCTTCTTCGTGGGATTTGCCCAGGTATTGCCCTCCTGGGAGGCCTGGGGTCTGCCCCTCTCCCACTTCTTCCTGGGTGTGTCTTTGGAAGTCTGGGACATGTGGGAAGTGGGGCCAAAGTTGGGGGGTGGAAGGTGGTCTGGGGAGGCCTCTTGGCTGGGGCACACCCAAGCCTGTGAGGAAGCCTGGGGAGAGAGGATCCTTCAGGAGGCTTTTGCAGATCTCAGAGGGCAGGGCAGGGCCTGCTGGAGGGGGCGGGGTGGGCAGCAGGACTGATCTCACCGTGTACTGGGAGGTGGCAGTGGAGGAGGAAACTAAAGCTCGGGTACAGAGTGGCTCTTCCAGGGCTACCCAGGAATAACGTAAGTGGCAGAGTGTGACTCAGGCAGGGTGTCCTCGAGGCACTTTGCAGGCAGCAGGCAGCCTCTGGGGGTGGGCTTCTTCCCCTCAGATGCAGCAGCCCCATTTCCAGGACAGCTTTGAAGGGCCTTCAAGGAATTGGGGAGAGAGGGTGCATCACCTCCCTTACTGCTGATAGCCAGGGGTTGGAGCTGATGCTGGCTGAGCCCCGCCTGTGTTCCTGAGGCCTCCTGAGCTGAGGGGCGGTGCAGTGGTGGTTTGTGTCCCTGGATGGCTCTGCTGCGGCCCAGTCTGTGACCTTGCCCACATTAGACACCGTATGTCCCCGTGTCTGTCCTGGCCCGCAGGTGTGGTGCTCGGTCCGCACACCCGAGAGCTCTCACGAGGGGCTGGTGACCGACCCCCACAGCCCTGCCCGCTTCCGTGTGCTGGGCACTCTCTCCAACTCCCGTGACTTCCTGCGGCACTTCGGCTGCCCTGTCGGCTCCCCCATGAACCCAGGGCAGCTGTGTGAAGTGTGGTAGACCTGGGTCCGGGGAGAAATGGCCAGCTGTTGCTAGGGCCTGGGGCAGCTCGCCCAGCAAGGCTGTTTGCTCTGGAGTTTGGAGAAGGCACATGCCAGCTAGACTGGGTCTAGCCCCTCCACACCACAGGTGACATAGGTCCCAGTCCCTGCTCAACCACCACATTGTGCCTCTGCTTCGGGGGTGCCCCTGCCTCTAGCAGAGCCCCCACCACTCACTGTGACATCCTTCCATGTCACCTTGCCTGAAGGAGGCCTGGGTGGGGGGTGGGGGGCACCAGCTCCCCCAGGAAGGAGCCGGCCTTTCTAGCCCCAAGCTCACTTGGCTGGATGGCCATGGGGCCTGCTATGCTTCTTCTGGAGGCTCACACAATGCTCACTTGGGAGTGGACTTAGCTCCTTTAGCACCCCCCTCAGGGGCCACCCTCCACCTCATGCTCCTCATCCTGCTGCTTCCCACACTGCTGCCAACCCTCACTGACAGACCAACTGTGCTTGGCTCTTAGTGGAAGCCCGAGGGCCTCTGCAAGCCTCCCTGCTGCCTCCTGGTTTCCCTGGGCTCAGAGTGGAAGTGTGTATGTGTAGGGGATGCTAGTTCCTGTGTCTTGGGGCACAACTCTTAGGGGGAGGGCTGAGTCTTCCCGGACCAAGCCTGAAAGCAGATAGAACAGGGAGAGGGAAGGACAGAGTTTATTTTTACAGGGAAGAGGGTGGGGAGGCTGTGGTCTTGGCCCTGTAGGACCCTGTGCCAATAAATAGACACGCATCAGTCAGCCTGTCTCTTCCTTTGGTCCTGTTTTCATTTATTCATTTACTCATTCCACCAATCTTTATTGAGCAGCTACTATATGCCAGGTACTCTTGTGGACACGCAATAACTCACTCACCAGAAACAGGGGACTGACGTTTGGAGCCCCACGAAGATAGAGAAAGAGAGGTGGGATGGAAGAATGGGATGAAGCTAAATCTGATTGGGCAGAGTACATCCTCTGCTCACTGGTGGCCATATCGCCATTGCCTGCTGTTCCACAGTTCAAAGGCTTTGCCACTGCCCTCCCAGGGCCTGACACTGAGTTCAGGGTAACTACGGCACTAGGGTCAGCTTGAAAAGTGGGTGGCACTCACCCTGCAGTGGAGGGAAGTATGCCATTCCCTGGAGCTCAGAGTACCAGCCGCTGCTTGCAGCTGAAAATGCATGCATTTCCCTAGTACCTCAAAGGCTCAGTGCTCCTGAGAGTCACCTACATACACTCATCAGGGCCTAGCAAGTGCCAGGCACAGAGATGGCAGATACTGCTGTCACCCTCCAGAGTAAGGGAGGGAAAGAAGCATTTATTGAAAACCTCTTGCATTCCAGGCACCTCTCACTCAGTCATTTATTAGTTTATACATCCACAGATGTATTTAAAAAAATGTGTCAGTTACCAACAATGTTCCAGTCCCTGGTGCTGCAGAGATGAGTAAGATGGTTCCTTCTCTCAAGCGACTCTCCTCTTGGCACTTTCACCTTCATGAGCTCAGCTAATCCTCATAGCAACATTTTTTGTTGTTGTTGATTCTCACCTGAGGATATGTTTCCGTTGATTTTTAGAGAGAGTAGAAAGGACGGGGAGAGACAGAGAGAGAAACATAGATGTGAGAGAGAGACATCGATTGCCTTCTGCATGCCCCAACCAGGGCTGGGGATCAAGCCTGCAACCAAGGTATGTGCCCTTGACCAGAATTGAACCAGGGACCCTTCAGTCCGAGGACCGATGCTCTACCCACTGGGCCAAATCAGCCAGGGCACAACATATTTTATAAGTCCTCCAGTTTCCATTTTACAGATATAACCCTAACCACTTCACCGAATTCAAAGAGACCTGATTGAAATCAGCTTTAATAGCTGAATGAACTTGAGCCTGTTCCTTAACCTCTATGAGCCTCAGTTTCTTTACCTGTAAAATGAGAACTAGAGCAAAACTGTGGAAAGAGTCCAGTCTCAATTCTCTTTAAAATTCAGTGTTCTGCCCTGGCTGGCATTGCTCAGTTGGTTTGAGCATTGCCAGTACGCCAAAAGGTTGCAGGTTCAGTTCCTGGTCAGGGCACATGCCCAGGTTGCAGGTTCAATCCCCATTGGGGGTGAATGAAAGGTTCTCACATTGATATTTCTCTCCCTCTCTCTTTCTCTCTAAAAAGAAATCAATAAAAGCATGTCCTCAGGTAAGAATTAAAAACATAAAATTAAAATTCAGTGTTCCCCAAGATGGGGGTAGGTTTGGTTGAGTTTGGAAGGTTAAGAGCGAAACTTTGCCAGGGATTGGTGCTGGGGTCCCTGGTGATGGCACCAGCACGTGTCCCACAGTTTGTCTCCGGCCCCTCCCAGCACCAGGCTGTCCCTATAAAGAGCTATATTTGGTCCCCTGTCAAGTTAACTGGAGTGCTGGCTGCTCACCAAGGGAAGGAAATAGCTGGCTACTCAGAAAGGAGCAAAGTGGCTTTGGAAACTCTAAGACCAAGGGAAGGCATAGCTTGAGCCACTGCGAACATGACTCTAGGAGGGACAGCAAAATGTATCAGAAAGAGGAGGGCCATCACATCTGGAAACCTGGTTCTGCCTCCAGCTGTTACCCCCTAAATGTGTGACACTAGGCATGGCTCATCTCCTCTTCAGGGCTCAGTATCCTTAGCAGTCTGTAAAATAAGTAGTGATTTGGGTGAGATGATGTCTAAGGACCCGTTCAGCTTTAATGTTTTAAAAAGGAATTCATGGCCCTAGCTAGTTTGGCTCAGTGGACAGAGCATCGGCCCATGGAAAGAAGAGTCCCAGGTTTGATTCCGGTCAAGGCACGTACCTCCATTGCAGGTTTGATCCCTGGCACATGCCAGGAGACAATCAATCAATGTGTCTCTCTCACATCGATGTTTCTCTCTCTTTGTCTCTCCCCCTCCCTCCACTCTCTCTAAAAAAAAAAGTCAATGGAAAAATATCTTTGGGTGAGGATTAACAACAAAAACAACAATAACAAAAAAGGATTTCATGGGCTTAGCAAATTCCGGAACCCAAAGAAATACTAAGAAATGATTTGTGAAGTTTGGGTGTTGCATAGAGGATGAGATTTATATGTCAGAGAGCATAATGAGTAAGGAGAGAGGCTTGGCAGCATAAAGCCTTGCCCTGACATCCGATTTCAGAAGCCAACTTAGAATGCTGACCAGCTGACCTCTGTGACATAGAAATTCCATATCTGCAAAAAGGTGAAAGTGTCAAATAATAGAAATAATAAGTAGCAGCTTTCATTTACTGAGTCCCTGTTTTGTTTAAGCCTATACTAAATACTTTAAAAACACCATCTCAAGTCATGAAATTCCCACAATAATTTATAAGGTGGTTTTATCATCTCTGTTTTACAAGGAAGAAACTAAGGGAAAAGATTATGTAACTTTTGCCTGGCTGGTGTGGCTCAGTGGTTGAGCATCAACCTATGAACCAGGAGGTCATGGTTCAATTCCTGGTCAGGGCACATGCCCGGGTTGCGGGCTCAATCCCCAGTAGGAGGCAACTGATCAGTGGCCGATCAATGATTCTCTCTCATCATTGATGTTTCTATCTCTCTTTCTCCCTCTTCCCTTCCTCTCTGTAAAAATATATTTTACATAACTTCCAATGTCAGATAAGTCAGGCTGCATTAAAATAATATTTGGAACTCAAATGCTGTTAATCACCACCATTTAGTCTTCTAAGTCATGATAGTTTAGACCAGGCGTGGGCAAACTATGGCCCGCGGGCCGGATCCGGCCGTTTGAAATGAATAAAACTATTGAAAAAAAAGACCGTACCCTTTCATGTAATGATGTTTACTTTGAATTTATATTAGTTCACACAAACACTCCATCCATGCTTTTGTTCCGGCCCTCCGGTCCAGTTTAAGAACCCATTGTGGCCCTCGAGTCAAAAAGTTTGCCCACCCCTGGTTTAGACTCAAGCACAGACAACTGTTCTCCGGGCAATTTCATCATACTTCTATGTGAGATCACCACCAGGAGGTACATTTCCATGCTACCCAGCTCCCTCTGGCCAGGCACATGTGACAAGCAGGCAGCTGCAGGAAACTTAGGCACATGTTGAGCTGAAATTAAGCCAGGTAGCACCTGTTTGTTGAGCACTCTGCAGGTGCTTGGTTCCAGAGGAAGGCAAGGTGAACAGGTGACAGACCTTCACCCTTAGGAGCCCCGCCATGCTAAACATGCATCTGTGATATGCTCTGGTGTGTTAAGGCAGAGGGGGATTAAAAGATGGTGCTCCTGAGAGCAATTATTGGTAAGGGCTGGATCATAATCTACACTGTCCCATTGGAAGTATGATTAGTTCCCATACACAACTAGGTAACATGTCAAATAATATGCTTATACACTTGGAAGCACGCTGGAAATGTCAGGCTGGAGGAGAGTCCCTTATAAAATAAGCAGTTTCAGCCCTGGCCAGTGTTTCTCGGTGGTAGATCATTGGCCCACACACCAAAGGGTTGTGGGTTCAATTCCCGGTCAATGGCATGTACCTGGGTTGCAGGTTTGATCCTAGGCCCCAGTCAGGGCATGTGCAGGAGGCAACCAATTGATGTGTCTCTCACATTGATGCTTTTCTTTCTCTCTCTCTCCTTTCCTTCTACTCTCTCTAAGTATCAATGGAAAATATATCCTTGGGTGAGAAAAATAAGAGAGACAGTTTCAGTGGGTCTATCATGACTCACAAAGGAGAATCTGGATAATTTTTCAATGCCCCACTCTGGTTCCAAAGACAGCCCCAGGCCCTTATTGTATATAAAGATGACATTCAGCCCTAACCGGCTTGGCTCAGTGGATAGAGCATTGGCCTGCGGACTCAAGGGTCCCAGGTTCGATTCCGGTTAAGGGCATGTACCGTGGTTGCCTTGGTTGCGGGCACATCCCCAGTAGGGAGTGTGCAAGAGGCAGCTAATCGATGTTTCTCTCTCATCGATGTTTCTCACTCTCTATCCCTCTCCCTTCCTCTCTGTAAAAAATCAATAAAATATATTTTTTAAAAAAAGAAAGAAAGCAATATTTGTCAGCCTGGCTTGTGTGGCTCAGTGGTTGAGCATCAACCTATAACTCAGGAGGTCATGGTTCCATTTCTGGGCAGGGCACATGCCTGGGTTGCAGACTTGATCCCCAGTAGAGGGGGTGCAGGAGGCAGCCAATCAATGATTCTCTCTCATCATTGATATTTCTATC
Organism: Myotis davidii; assembly: GCF_000327345.1. Taxonomy (NCBI): domain Eukaryota; kingdom Metazoa; phylum Chordata; class Mammalia; order Chiroptera; family Vespertilionidae; genus Myotis; species Myotis davidii. The sequence continues at coordinate 2,487,844 of NW_006297821.1, forward strand.
TCTTTCACTCTCCCGTCCTCTCTGAAATCAATCAAAATATATATATTTTTAAAAGAATATTTGTCAAGGCCTACCACAAGGCAGGTATTAGGTTGGGGGCTATGGGCACAAAGATGGAGAGGACACAGTTCCTGTTCTCCGAGAGCGCAGGGTCTAGGGAAGGAGAGAAATATGTATCAAGCATGGTGGAAGTATGGGAAGAAATGAGTCACTTGAAGGGTAGAACAGGAAGTGTCCTGGACAGGTGACATTGAGCTGGAGTGCGGAAGATGCGAGAAATTTGCTAGCTGAAAACAGCGAAGGGCACTCCATACACAAGGATAAGGCCAATCAGCTTGAAGGGCAGGGCATGTTTAGAAATGGTGACATGTTTAGGATGAACAGAAGGGGTACACGAAATAGGCATAATGAATGGTTCAGAGTCTGGAGAAGAGAAGTTATAACAGCAGGTATGAAAAGAGGGCATTGCAACATCTGCTATCCTGGGGATTAACAGTAACAAGGGCCATAGTACAATGTGACTCTTTGAAAAATATCACACAAAGTAAGTAGCAACCTAGTGGAAACAGTGCAATGCCGTGTCCTGCCAAGAGCACTTCTGGTGCTGTGTTATTTAGGTGATGCTTCGGCTTGAAAGGTTTTCAGATGAACAGAGACATCCATAAGATGCATAGTTCTACATCTCAGGCCATGAGTTTGGGGGCAGCACGGAAGGCTGGTGGATGCAATTTGAAGGAAGGCAGTAGGAAGACAGGTGATGGGCTGGCCCTGTTTGGAGAGCAATTTGGCCACAAGGCTGGGAGTTTGGCCAAATGGTAGGAAGGAGTGCTTCTGGGAGGGCAATCTGACTGAAATGAAGTTGAGGCGGAATGCCAATGTTATCATAGGGCCTTGAAATAACTTCCATTTACCGCAGTCCTGCAGATTCCAGGTAGGTGGAGAATGACTACTGCCTGCTTTCCAGTTGTCAGGTACCTAGCCAAGCACTTTATATACATTGTCTTATTTCATTCTCATAACAACTTATGAGGGAGGTACTTCATTACCCACATTTCACAGAGGCAGAAACCAGGCTGAGAGAGGTTAGAAAACTTGTCCAATGGTCACAACTAGTGAAGGGCAGAATTTGGTTTTAAACGCCAGGCCTGCTGCTCTTGGAAGCTTCTGTTATTCCCACCCCCAACTTTTTATTTTGAAACATTTCAAACCTACCAAAAAGCTGAAACATAGTATACAACAGACATTCACATACTCTTCATCTGGAGTCATCTGTTAACAACAGCCTGTGTCTTCTGCCACCTCGCCCCATCTCCTTGAAGATGGGATATAACTGGTATCAAAGACAAAATCTGTGCTCTGATACAAGGAAGTCATGGAAAAATGAGAGATTTAGGAGAAATACCTTTACAGATGACTGAAGAAAGCAGGACCATATATGGACATCTTTAAGTCAGAGACAGTATAGGCAGAACAGCCATAGTCTACTCAATGTCTGTCAGGAGTCATCCCCAGAATCCTAGCATTAAGTGGAAAAAAAGCAACAGGTTTTAAAATGGGCTTCAGACCATTACACCTATATTTATACAAATATTTAGCCAACATTCATTCAGTGCTAACCACACTGGCTAGTGTTGTTTTTTGTTTTTTTACTTTTTAAAATTGATTTCAGAGAGGGAGATAGAAACATCAATGAAGAGAGGGAATCATTGGTGGGCTGCCTCCTGCACGTCCCCTACTGGGATTTGTTAACATAAAAACCATTGAAACCTGTAAAGAATTTTTGAGTTTATTTGAGCCAAACTGTCGACATATGCTGGGAAGCAGAATCTCAACGAATTGAGATAGTGCTCCGGAGAATGGCAGAGTTACATCCGTATTTATACATGAAATTCATTGGTGACACATTTAAGGAGGTGGGATTAAGCGAAGAGGGGGGGGGACCTCTGTGATAGGATAAAAAGTAAAATGATGGACACATACTTAGGAGGGTGCAGGAACAATTAACATGACAAATGAAAGAATCTGCTGCATCTGTCCTGGGCCCAGCACACCTGGCCGTGCCCCAGCAGTCC
>NW_006297821.1:2490026-2505055 GCF_000327345.1 Myotis davidii
TGTCCTCCTGGTTCATAAGTCGACGCTCAACCACTGAACCACACTGGCCGGGCTGTTTTTGATTTTTTAAATAAACTTTCTGTGTTCTTTTATGCTTCAGAACCCATACAATGACTCTAGGCCAAATGGTGAGTGTTCTCACCAGATGAAGGGGAGAATTACTTCCTCTTTTCTCACCGAGGGACATACACATAGCCCAAACTGAAGAAGAAACTTTGAGGTTTGCCTGCAAGTCAGGAGCTTGGAAGACTGAGCAATCCTAATTCGACTCCTTACCAATTATGATTTCCTCTGTAAAATGGACACAACCCTACCAAACTCAAGAGGCTGTGAGACAGTATGTGATACTTAAAATCAGTCATGTCGGTGTCTGTCCTACCTGAGGAAGACCAAGACACACTGAGGGCAAAGACACTGCCTTGCTCCGTTTTTAGCCCGACACAGCACCGGGGCATAATACTTACTCCCCCTGGCTCCACAGGTGGATTTCAGATGGTAGCCACATTCTCATTGTAATATTAGAGCACACTCCTTCAACTGGGGGAGCGGGGAGGGAACGTAGTAAGGTTCATACTCCACAGTGGAGTAAGGCTGCACAAAGATTACACAAACTTCACACAGAGGGCAATCAAGCGTCCCGGCTTTCTAGAATTTCGTCCGTTTGTCCCACGACGGCAGCCAACTGGGGTGCCACTGTGGGTTACTATTCACAGCGCCAAGAGGAAAGCGATGGGCGGTCTCTAGGCGCACAGCCGGCTCACCTCCCTCCGCAGCGAGCACGCCCGAATCCCACACCGCAGTCTCGTGGCATTCAGGAAACTCCCGGTCCCAGCTTTGCGCCCGTGCCGCGCGGGCAGCTGGGAACTGTAGTTTTCCTGCAGCTTCCGACCCAGGCCGAGGCGTCGTTTCCGGTCCCAGGCGGGCTCCGGAGCGGGAGGGCGGGGCGCCGTGGGCGACGCGCGAGGCTCCCTGGGAAACGGGGCGGGGCGAGCGGGGTGCGCGCGCAGCTGGCCGGCAGTGGCAGTGGAGATGGAGGAGGGCGGCCGGGACAAGACATCGGTACAGCCCCAACAGCCCCCATCGACGACCCCGGGTGGCGCGGAGGAGAAGCCGGGCGGCAAGGAGCGGCAGGATGCCGGGGACAAGGACAAAGAGCAGGAGCTGGTGAGGCGTGGCTCTGGGACCCGGTGCGGGCTGAGTCACGGCGGCTCCGTAGGCCTCGGGCCAGACTCCCAACGGCCCCGCCGTCCCCGGGAGAGGGCGGATGGGGTACCCCCCGGATCCCCGGCACCCTGCTTCTCTGCCCCGCATCCACAATTCCGCGCTGTTACACCCGCCGCCCTCACTAGCCCTCATCACAGCTTCGTGAGGTGGTCCGAGGTGGATGGATCATTGTCATCCCCTGTTTTAAAGCGGCATTCCAGCGGGACTGGTCCAGAAGCCAGACTGCCTGCCCAGCAGGGCTCCCCCTTCCGCGGCCTTTCCTCGCCCACCTGATCTCTCCTGAAGAGGCAGGCTTACTGGCCACCTGCCCCAGGGGGAAGGCGGGGAGGATGTGTGTGCGATTCCTCCTCTTGATGAGCTTCTTCCTCCAACCCTCCAGTCTGAGGAGGACAAACAGCTTCAGGATGAACTGGAGATGCTCGTGGAACGGCTGGGGGTGAGTCACGATATGGTAACATGAGCGGGTGGGTATTTGCAGCTTTCCCACTTGCTTGCTGTACTCCATTCTGAGGCAACACGATGCGAGGCATAGGGAAAGGTGGACCATGTTAGGATCAGTGTTATGATGATGTGAAGGAGGAATGTAACAAAAGACAGTTGAAGCATTTTTTGTAGCTTTCTCTCGGGGAGAAGCAATGCGTGAACTTCTCGCCCGGGTCATTTGTCTTTGTGCCAGGCGGTGTGCAGGTGGTTGGGGAATTGCAGAGGAATATAGGCAGTGATTTTCCCAGGGGAGCGTTTAAACACATGCACTGTGGCTTCAGGGACGTGCCTCTTTTTTTTTTTTTTTTTTGCCTGCCCCCCACATCTCCTGATCAGGAGAAGGACACGTCCTTGTACCGGCCAGCCCTGGAGGAACTGCGGAGACAGATTCGTTCTTCTACAACTTCCATGACCTCAGTGCCCAAGCCTCTCAAGTTCCTGCGCCCACACTATGGCAAGCTGAAGGAAATCTATGAGAACATGGCCCCCGGGGAGAATAAGGTAAAACTGTTTCAGAGGCTGGTGGAGGCCTAGTGTAGGACCTCCTTTTCACGAGGAGCCGTGCCGCTCATGGAAGGCACAGGCAACCTGCTAGACCTGAGACCTGAGCTGTCATAGTCAAAACACATAAGCGCTGGTTGGAGGATTGCCTTCTCAGAAGATACCGTTCCTGTCATTTATGTCGGACATTGGGATTTTATTATCATGGCCTATTTTACTTGTTTAACCTTAATTTTTTCCTTTCCTTATATCCCCTGTACATTCATTTGTTTTATCTTTAAAATAACACCTACCTAGTTCAGTCACTTCTTTGCTTGTTGTAATAACCCTGAACTAGGAAGTCTTCAGCTCTCACCTGAATTCCTGCAGCAGCCTCCTAACTGGTCTTCTTCTTTGTATTTTTTACTTCCTACATGGTTTGTCTTTCATACAACAGTCATAGTTGTCTTTAGATTGTGAGTCTTTTCTGCTTAAAACCTTTTAGTAATTTATTATTGTGAATAGAATAAAATGGAGTCCATCTTTCTCCACTCCTTCCTTATCACCATCCTTCAGCCATGTTTGTTTAAAAGGGAAATAGTGTTCTGGCTGGGTGGCTTAGTTGGTTGGTTCCATATACCAAAGGGTGTGGGTTTAATCCCCGGTCGGGTGTGTATGGGAGGCCCTGATCCATGTTTCACATCATTTTTCTCTCTCTCTCTCTAAATATCCATAAAAACATATCCTTGGATGAGGATTAAACAAATAAAAGGGAGATATCAGTACTAACCCTGGAGTTACCGTGAGGCTTAACTTAGAAATTAACATGTAAATTTCTAGAGGTTGGTGCATAGTTAATACTTAATTTGGGGGATAGTGACAAGTGATCTTGATTCCATAGTGTGATACTCCCCTTACCCTGGTTTTAACTTTAAAGACTGGTTTCTTTAAAGCGTTTTGCTGCTGATATCATCTCTGTTTTGGCGATGACCATGAGTGGGGAGCGTGAGTGCCTCAAATATCGGCTAGTGGGCTCCCAGGAGGAATTGGCATCGTGGGGTCATGAGTATGTCAGGTAAGACCTTTTCTTGGGACTCTGAAGGGGGTTCTGAGACATAATTCTGAGTTCGGTCTTAGAGTGTTATCTGTCTTGGAGTACCAGTGTATTGAGTTTCCCAGACACTGAATTCCTTGACCCACAGGGAAGTGCTTCCTGTGAAGCTGTGTTCCCTAATGGTGTGGGTCTATCCATTAGGCATCTAGCAGGAGAAGTGGCCAAGGAGTGGCAGGAGCTGGATGACGCGGAGAAAACACAGCGGGAGCCACTGCTGACCCTGGTGAAGGAGATTGTCCCATACAACATGGCCCACAACGCAGAGCATGAGGCCTGCGACCTGCTCATGGAAATTGAGCAGGTGGATATGCTGGAGAAGGACATTGATGAGAATGCATATGCAAAGGTCTGCCTCTATCTCACCAGGTGAGCAAGTGTGGTAGGGAATGATGGCAGGCCTGCTGTCCCAGCACTTTTCTCTTAACTGTGCCTCCTCTGCTTTCTCAGAGCATTTGCATCATAGGTAGTGTCAAACTGTAGTTAATTTATTGATGTCTGTAAACTACTTGAGGACAGAAACATCATGTCTCCTTAGTAGTCCCAGCTTCTGGCATAGTGCCTGGATAACATATATAGTATTTATTTATTTTTGGTAACTGAAGTAAATGGGGTATATGTATGTCTGAAACTTCCGATTCCTTTATTTTTACCTCTAGCTGTGTGAATTATGTGCCTGAGCCTGAGAACTCTGCCCTACTGCGCTGTGCCTTGGGTGTGTTCCGAAAGTTCAGTCGCTTCCCTGAAGCTCTCAGATTGGCATTGATGCTCAATGACATGGAACTGGTAGAAGACATCTTCACCTCTTGCAAGGATGTGTATGTAGGGAAGAAGCCTGCAGAGGAAGAGAGAAGCTCATGGGTGGGAGCTTGTAGTTTCTGGTTAGAGCTTGAGGGGCTGTTCTGTGTCCTTAGTGGGTAGGCGCTGAGCAGTTGGGATGGCTCTCTCCCACAGGGTCGTACAGAAGCAGATGGCATTCATGCTGGGCCGGCATGGGGTGTTTCTGGAGCTGAGTGAAGATGTGGAGGAGTATGAGGACCTGACAGAGATCATGTCCAATGTGCAGCTCAATAGCAACTTCTTGGCATTAGCTCGGGAGGTGAGACTGCCCTTTTCTATCAAAGCTTTCTTGGTTGTGATTTTACCTGACTGTAACTGACTGGACTCCTTGGTTAGAATTTCCATTAAGAGGGATATCAGAAGGGACAGCTAAGGGAGGACTGGGGGAGCAGTTATGACCCTCTGACTTCTCTTCAGCTGGATATCATGGAGCCCAAGGTGCCTGATGACATCTATAAAACCCACCTGGAGAATAATAGTGAGTAGCTATCTGCATGTGTGTGGGGATTGGAGGATTATTAATTATGCTCCTTGTACTGGGAGTGATAGGTTGGCCAAACACATTTATCCTGTAGAGCTCAGAATTCCTACATACCTTTCCTCCAGGTCCCTGGTGGGAGCAAAGATAGAGGATCCTAGGGGGCCAGCTTAGAACCAGGTACCAGCTTCTAGGTTTCTTTCTTGCCGCACTCTAAACCAACCTTTCTTTCCTCTCCCTCCTGTGCAGGGTTTGGGGGCAGTGGCTCTCAAGTGGACTCTGCCCGCATGAACTTGGCCTCTTCTTTTGTGAATGGCTTTGTGAATGCAGCCTTTGGCCAGGATAAGCTGCTGACTGATGATGGCAACAAATGGCTTTACAAGAACAAGGACCATGGTATGATTCTGTTTCTACTTTATCTTTGTGTTGCTTTGGTCACTTGCCCTCCTAGGTTCATCTGTTACCTGACAAGTGTTCCCCAGTGCAGTTCCTGGGAGAGCTCTTTATAATAGTTTTCTCAGTGTAGGACCACTTTAAGACAGATTTTTTTCTTGGTATAGGAATGTTGAGTGCAGCTGCGTCCCTTGGCATGATTCTGCTGTGGGATGTGGATGGTGGTCTCACCCAGATTGACAAGTACCTGTACTCTTCTGAGGATTACATCAAGGTTGGTCTGGGCATAGCCCACTAATGGGGACATCCCCCATCCCTGTTCTAGGGCCCACAGGGCCTCCATTTCACTGGTAAGTTATCTGGTTTTTAACTCCAGTTTAGGCAGGTGCTGCTCTGAGGCCTGTATTGAGTCTTTGTGATAAGGAAGATAGAGTAGCCTGAGTGAAGAATCTCTTTGCATTTTTGCAGTCCGGAGCCCTCCTGGCCTGTGGCATTGTGAACTCTGCGGTCCGGAATGAGTGTGACCCTGCTCTGGCACTGCTCTCAGACTATGTTCTCCACAACAGCAACACTATGAGACTTGGTTCTATCTTTGGGTAAGGCTTATTGCTTCTCTTTCTGGTAGTGTTCATCCCGAAATCTCTGTGAAAAAGAGAATTGGCCCTTTTCACCTTTGTATTGCCAAGAACTACCATTATGCCTGTGGAGTACTTGGCTCTTTGTGACTGTTGAAATGATGAATGAATGACCATTCCTCTTTTTGTTCCTTCCTTGGATGTGTGTTGGGGGCTGCATCTCCCTGGCTTTTGCAGGCTAGGCTTGGCCTATGCTGGCTCAAATCGTGAAGACGTTCTAACACTGCTGCTGCCTGTGATGGGAGATTCCAAGTCCAGTATGGAGGTGAATAGAGACTGTTGGTCATTTATGGGAGGTGGGGAAATACTCAAGTCCTACCACTCTCTGTAATAAATAGTGAAAGAAGAAATGGAGTTGGGGCTGGGAGAGTGGGGAATTATATTACTTTCAGTGAAATCCCTTGGAACTGGGATTCTAAGTCCCAGTGGTGTTGCTGCTAGTTCCAGCCCTTGGGATCCATGAGAAGTACCAGACTAGAGTGGCTAGTAACTTAACCCAGTTTGGGTGGGTTATTCTCACTCACTGGTTTAGTTATTGGCCAACCCTGAATTTTCTTACTTGTGCAGAGTTGTTTTAGTGATGGCTAAGTATAGCGTAGGCTTTAGTCAGAAAGACCTCAGTTCAAATCCTCCCACCTCTGCTTATCAGCAATGTGATCTTAGACACATAACTTAACCTCTTTTGGCTTCATTTTCCTCGCCAATAAAAGAGGAATAACAGTAGGAACTGTTTCATGAATTGTTGTGCTTAAATGTTAATAGTATGCAAAGCAGGTGGCATAGTGGCTGACATAGCAAGTATTCAGTGAATTATTGCTACTATTGTTATTTTGACCTACCATCAGAAAGGGATTTTTACCTAGTGCAGTTACAGCAGATTGTAGGGATTCGCTGTCTGGAGTCTAGATAGGTAAACAACTATTTTAACAACTTATGTGCAATGCTGACTTTCCTGTTTCTAGGTGGCAGGTGTGACAGCTCTAGCCTGTGGAATGATAGCAGTGGGATCCTGCAATGGAGATGTCACTTCCACTATCCTTCAGACCATCATGGAGAAGTCAGAGACTGAGCTCAAAGACACTTACGCTCGTTGGCTTCCTCTTGGATTGGGCCTCAATCACCTGGGTGAGGGGATGTCTCTCTATTTGGGCAAAAGGCTGACAATAAATGGATACAACAGGGACAGTTTATGTGTCAGGCTGTGGTGTATGGAAGCAAATGTCTTCTGACCCCTTGAATCTGTCCTGTAGGGAAGGGAGAAGCCATTGAAGCAATCCTGGCTGCGCTGGAGGTTGTGTCAGAGCCATTCCGCAGCTTTGCCAACACACTGGTGGATGTGTGTGCCTATGCAGGTGTGTGTCTTTGTGCTTCCCAGTGACTCCGTTTCTCTCCTGGACCTTTTTTCAGATAGTTTCTCCTGGCTCAGTCATTCAGATCTGTATTAGATTGGTTAGCTTCTCCTATTCTTGGAGAGGTACCAAGGCTTTCCTTGGTACCTCTTCATTTCTACCCTTCCTCACTCTTACCATCCTGCTACAGGCTCTGGGAATGTACTGAAGGTGCAGCAACTGCTCCACATTTGTAGTGAACACTTTGACTCCAAGGAGAAGGAGGAAGACAAAGACAAGAAGGAAAAGAAGGACAAAGACAAGAAGGAAGCTCCCGCTGACATGGGAGCACATCAGGTGCTGTGGCAGCTAGGCCTTCTGCGTGAGCCCTGAGGGAAGAGAAGATTGCAGGGTGGAGGGCGGGGCTGGTTTGGGTTGGCTTTTGAACCCCTCTGAGCATGGCTGTGTATTGACATAGCACATGGCTGGGTTTCATACATGAGCGGGAAGGGTGTGCCCCACAGGACAGCTTTTTCTTTTCAGGCAGGACTCCAGTCAGAGGTGAGTTTTTTGTTGCCTGAGCTTACTGGGTTCTGCTCCCTCTTCACTTGCAGGGAGTGGCTGTGCTGGGAATTGCCCTTATTGCTATGGGGGAGGAGATTGGTGCGGAGATGGCACTACGAACCTTTGGCCACCTGGTGAGTATCGCACGGAGAGGATGAGAATATACTGATTTTGATGCCTGGGGTTCCCTAGAGGAAACTTTCCTGACGGGTTTTCATGGTTGAGAAATGTTTTTTTTTGTGCCCTTTCTATAAAACTTGTGTAAAGCCTCTTGTACCTATTAGTCTGTTCCTGGAACAAAGCTTATTTCACTGTTTTCTGTGATGCTCTTGTTATTTTCTTTTATTCCCAGCTGAGATATGGGGAGCCCACACTCCGACGGGCTGTGCCTTTAGCACTGGCCTTAATTTCTGTTTCAAATCCACGACTCAACATCCTGGATACTCTAAGCAAATTTTCTCATGATGCTGACCCAGAAGTTTCCTATAACTCCATCTTTGCCATGGGCATGGTGGGCAGTGGTGAGTATCAGTCAGAAAAAGATCACAAGCAGCTTTGGGGAAGGTTTGAGGATCCTTTTTTTTCAATACTCTGTGATGCTTAACATTTCCAGGTACCAATAATGCCCGTCTGGCTGCGATGCTGCGCCAGTTAGCCCAGTATCATGCCAAGGACCCCAACAACCTCTTCATGGTGCGCTTGGCACAGGTAAAGAATAGAATTGTGTTCCTTAGAGTTTGCTAAGGGACATATCTCTGGGGATGGGAGACATGTAGTGACATGAAGGGGACCTTGAGTTCAGTCTGGAGGGAGGATGTGAGTGAGTTGGATTTCTGTGTAGCTAAGTTAGGTGATGTCTTTTCAGATGTGACTCTTCACCTCTACTTTCTGTATTTTTCAGGGCCTGACACATTTAGGGAAGGGCACACTCACCCTCTGCCCCTACCACAGTGACCGGCAGCTTATGAGTCAAGTGGCTGTGGCTGGGCTGCTCACTGTGCTTGTCTCTTTCCTGGATGTCCGCAACAGTGAGTTCCTGTCAGGAATCTTATATGGTGGCACCTGGTGCCCTGTCTCCATCCCTACCAGGGCCATCTTGATCATTTATGAGCAAGGCTTTGAGTTAGCTCTGTACCATTCTAAAAGTTTTTAGGGCCTGTGATGGACCTCATGAAACTTTTATCTCCCACACTTTTTTAAAAAATCCTCACTCAATGATTTTTAAAATGTATATATTTTTATTGATTTCAGAGAAGAAGGGAGAGGGAGAGGAACTTCAACAATGAGAGAGAATTATTGATTGGCTGCCTCCTGCACGCCCCCACTGGGGACTGAGCCTACAACCCGGGCATGTGCCCTGACTGAGAATCGAATTGTAACCTCCTGGCTCATAGGTAAAATGCTCAACCACTGAGCCACGCCGGCTGGGCACCCAAGGATTATTTTTAAAAATATATTTCATTGATTTTTCACAGAGAGGAAGGGAGAGGGATAGAGAGTTAGAAACATCGATGAGAGAGAAACATCGATCAGCTGCCTCCTGCATACCTCCTACTGGTGATGTGCCCGCAACCAAGGTATATGCCCTTGACCGGAATCGAACCTGGGACCCTTCAGTCCGCAGGCCGACGCTCTATCCACTGAGCCAAACTTGTTAGGGCAAAGATATTTTTTTCCATTGATTTCCAGAGAGAGTGGGGGTGTGGGGGAGAAACAGTGTGAGAGAGCCACATTGATTGGTTGTCTCCCACATTCGCCCCTACTGGGGCTGGGGAACCTGCAACCAAGGTACGTGCCCTTGACTGGGAATCAAACCCGCAACCCTTCCGTCCAAGGTCCAATGCTGTAACCACTGAGCACCGATTAGGGCATATCTAGCATACTTTTGATCTGGCCCAAAGATACTTTCTTTTGAGAAAGGAGAACTGAGTGCAGTTTCTGCTCCTGAGTGCCCTGGGGGAAAGTGATTATCAAGTTTGAGGGCTGTGAGCAGAGTAAGGTGGGGGCATCTCTGGTTTATAGTAGGTTATATGAGGAGAGGAATGTGGGTTCAGCTATATAATGGGTTAAAGAGTCAGGGCTGGAGTGGGGTCCCTAGGTTCAGATCAGGCTTGTGCTAATGTCTCTAACTATGTTTGTCATGTGTTCTTCCCTCAGTCATCCTAGGCAAATCTCACTATGTATTGTATGGGCTGGTGGCTGCCATGCAGCCCCGAATGCTGGTTACATTTGATGAGGAGTTGCGACCATTGCCAGTGTCTGTCCGTGTGGGCCAGGTGAGGGGTTAAGTGGAGAGGAGGGCTCAGACTGTATTCTATAACTTGCACATATATTTGCTTCTCTGAAACTCGTATGGGCTCTGGGTTGTTGCTGCATTGCTATCCGGGGTCCCTTCATCTCAATTTTCTCACCCTACAGGCAGTGGATGTGGTGGGCCAGGCTGGCAAACCTAAGGCTATCACAGGGTTCCAGACACACACAACCCCAGTGTTGTTGGCCCACGGGGAACGGGCAGAATTGGCCACTGAGGAATATCTCCCTGTTACCCCCATTCTGGAAGGTTTCGTTATCCTTCGGAAGAACCCCAACTATGACCTCTAAGTGGCCACCAAAGGTTCTGAGCTGCAGCTGATCTGTTAGTGGGCCATGCTCCCTGTGCCAGGGGTGGACACTGCTCCAGACCTTTGGTGGAGTTGATGCCTCCTGTTCTTTTGTTACTGAGTGAGATCACTTTGTTGAATAAAGACCTTTATCCCCAAGGTCCCTCTCTGTCTGTTTTCTGGGGTATGGTGGACAGAGGCCAGATTGGGGTGGGAAGTAGATGTGAGCCAGTATTGTTTGCAGCAACTCTGAGCCTTGGCTAGCAGCCCTGAATGGAAAGAACTAAACCCTTTTTCCTTCTCTCTTTCCTAATCATCTTAAGACAGTGGTTCATCTTCAAATCCTTGAGATGCTGATAAATGTAATGGACCTTCTTTCTAGGAGATGCATATACACAAATTTTTACACACACCCTTACAAGTAACTTTGTGAGGGCTTTGTGGACCCATACACCTCCTACCCCAGCCCTGTCAATGCACACCCATTTCAAGCCCATCATTCCCTGACTTTGGACTAAACTAAGGATCCCTGCTCTAAGAGGCAGCAGAATTAGCCCACTCTTTATAATTTGACTTTTGTGTTGATGTACGAAAAGGACATCTTTAGCTCCTATGACCCTTTGTCACTCTTGGGAGGCTGCTGTTTGAGAAATTTGATCATGTTAACATCTATTGGGCTGTCCTTTCAGAAACAGTATAAGAAACTTGACCCTGATCTTCCCTTGGTGTAGCAATGGGAAAGAGAAATGGCCTCCTTCCTGGGATGTAATCACTCCTGATCTGCAGTACTTCTTGTGGGGCTGGTAGGAGTATAGCTGCACTGACTACTGGGGCCTGGGCCTCTGTGGATGCAGTAGAGAACATGTGGCCCTGGCAGTAATTGCTAGCATTTTACGCAATACTATGGGATTAACCTCTGAACAGTGACTGGCACTTAATAGGTCTATAAATGTTGAAAGAATAATTCTACATACTCTGAGACCTCACAACAACTTTGAGAGAGGTATTACTCTTGTATTTTGATGAGGAATGTAAAGTAGAGATTCAGTAACTTATTCAAGGTCATGTACTAAATGGTGGAGTCAGTATTGGAATCTAAATCCATCTGACTCCAAAACCCCGTGCCTGTAAATTCACTATATTAATCTGTCTACGTAGCTTTGGAGACTTGTGGACCCCATTGTAGTCCAAGCTCTTGGCTAGCTGGAGAAGCAGCAACTTTGGATTGAGTGTCTCCATTGTCTTCTCTGCTTTCACTTGGCAGCCTGTATAAAACCTGTATAAGAGGTTAAAGCCCTGACCTTGGGAGAGCAGACCTGCCAAACCCCTTTCACGAGACCTGTTGTAGTTTGAGCAAATCGGCATGTCTGATGAGCCTGTTATCTGTATAAGGGGGATATAGTAATTGCCTTACCTGGTATCCAATGGTGGTGATGTTAAAATAAATTAGAAACTGAAAACAAAAGGATAATTCCCTCCCAAATCAAGGATTATACTTTAGAGTAGGAAAGTTTCATGGTGGCTCTTAATCTTTTCACATTCAATTGTTCATTCAGCAAGAAATAATGAATGGAGCCTTATTCTGCGTTAGTTATTCTAGTTTGTGGGGATGCAAAACTTGGGGGGAAAATCCTATCCTCAAAAAGCTTACGTAATGGAAAGAAAACAATTGTGATCAATACTGTACTAGGTTGTGAACAAGTTACCCTGATATCATTGAAATAGGGCCTAAGTGCCTGGATAAGAGGGATTTTGAGGAAACAGAATTGAAAGAAGATGAGTTTGTCCAGAGGAAAAGAGGGTAGGATATAGCTAAAGGAGTAGCAAAAGCAGAGAGGGGGAAAAACTATTTGTTTTCAGAAACCATGGATAAGTGAGTGGAGCCAGGGAAACTGTGGTCGGAGGTACAGTTCTAAGCCTTCTCTGATCAGGTTTAGAAGAGCTTTGCTGTGCTAAGAAATTGACAATATCTCAATCACTGAATAAGCAGGAAAGTGACATGATCAGCTAGCTATCTGGGTGGGAAAGTGTAACATGGAGGCTCAGAGACCACACAAGTGAAATGAATGCCTAAATTGGGGCAGTAAAAATGGGGAGATAGGGGAGAGTCGAAGAAAGATTAAAAAAAAAATGCTTTTATTGATTTTAGAGATAGAGGGAGAAATAGAAACATGCCTCCTGCATGCCCCCTACTGAGGATTGAGTCCACAACCTGGGCATGAGTCCTGACCTGGAATTGAACTGGCGACCTCTTGGTGCATGGGACAACGCTCAAATTAAATGAGCCACACCGGCTGGGCAAAGAAAGATATTTTTAAAAAATATATTTTATTGATTTCCTACAGAGAGAAAGGGAGAGGGATAGCGAGAAACATCGAGAGAAACATCGATGAGAGAAACATCGACCAGCTGCCTCCTGCACACTCCCTACTGGGGATGTGCCCACAACCAAGGTACATGCCCTTGACTGGAATCGAACCTGGCACCCTTGAGTCCGCAGGCCGACGCTCCTATCCACTGAGCCAAACTGGTTAGGGCCAAAGAAAGATTTTTTAAATGAAAATCAACAAGACTGGATTTTGATCCAAACACCAGTAAGACCTGGTGTCTGATTAGATGTAGTATGTGATGGGAAGGAATGTAGGATGAATCCCAGATTTTTGGGTTGGGCAGTGTTTGATACAATACATGAGCAACAACATGTTTGGGGTCGAGGTGGAGGACTCTATTGAGTCAAATCAATGATTTGAAATATGAGGAAGCAAAAAACACCCATTCAGAAGAGCAAAAAGAAAAAAGAATCCAAAAATATAAAGATGGTATAAGGAGTCTTTGGGACAACTTCAAGTGTACCAACATTCACATTATGGGGATGCCATAAAGAGAGAAACATCAACGATGAGAGAGAATATTGATGGGCTGTCTCCTGCACGTTCCTTACTGGGGGTTGAGCCTGCAACCTGGGCCTGTGCCCTTGGCCAGAATTGAACCCAGGACCCTTCAGTCCACAGGCCGATGCTCTGTCCACTTAGCCAAACTAGCTAGGGCAGGTGAATATATCTTATAGAGTCACAGTTCAATTCCCGGTTGGGGCAAGTGCCTGGGTTGCAGTCTCAGGCATTTATGTCTGGAGTTCCCTAGACATAATAATAGACAAACATGTAAATTGACCATCCCTCTGCTATGCTCACCAGTCAATCAGGAGCATGCAAATTAACCCAACAAAGATGGCGGTTAATTTGCATACATAGGTGCAAAATGGTGGAGCGAAGACTGAAGGCTCCGGCCGGAGTGAAGGCCTGGGTCCTGGGTGCTGGAGGAAAACCGGTGCCAGCAGCCAGGGGAAGGGAAGGCCTATTGCACGAATCTCTTCGTGTAACGGGCCTCTAGTATATATATATATTTTAAAGATCTCTTTTAGGTAGAATCTTGTTCTAACTAGAGTTCAAGAGTGGATTCTAAGGTAGGAATGGATTGACATGTAGGTAGTAATTGACTTCTTAAATTGAATCTTTATCGTTGTCTCCCATATGTGTCCTGACAGAAAATCAAACCTGAAATCTTTTGGTGTATAGGATGACACTCCAACCACTTCTAGCATGCCCCTGCCCAAGGCCTTCACCATCCTATTGTCTGTATCCATAGGTTATGCATACAAATTCTTTGGTTGATCATTTCCCCCCCCCCCACCCTCTCCTGCCTTCCCTCAGATTCCACAGCCTGTTCTATGCTACCTTTTTTTTGTTGTTGTTAATCTTCACTTGAGGATATTTTTGTTGTTGTTGTTATTGTTAATCCTCACCCTAGGATATTTTTTCTATTGATCTTTTTAAAAGAGAGAGTGGAAGGGAGGGAGTGGGAGAGACACAGAGAGAAACATCGATGTGAGAGAGAAGCATTGATCAGGTTGTCTCCCATATGTGTCCTGACAGAAAATCAAACCTGAAATCTTTTGGTGTATAGGATGACACTCCAACCAACTGAGCCACCCCATCTGGGCTAATTTTCTTAGTTTGCTCAGGGACAAAGAGAAATGAGAAGAGTAGAGTAGGGAGCCCTATGTGATTAAGTCATAGCACTTAAATCAATGAATACTCCAGATCTAGATTGGTATATTCATTCTTACTGTAGTTCCTCTTCTATGTATCTATTTTGCTTTCCTACCTTTGGAGCTTCAGTTCTTCATATGTAATGGGAATGATAATACAATCCATTCTGTAGGCAATTGTGAGGATTGAGGTCACATAAGTCATACATATTAAGTGGCCAATTCATCATTTGGTGCTGAGATACTTTTTCTTCTGAGATTATGTGTACACACAGGGAGAAGGGAGTGAACAAAAACCTATGTACTGTTTTAAGCACTTTTTAAAAAATATATTTTTAGTGGTTTCAGGGACAAAGGGGAGAGAGAGAGAGAAACATCAAAGAGAATCACCGATCAGTTGTTTCTTTGCATGCCCCACACTGGGGATTGAGCCCTCAACCCCGCCTGACCTGGAATCAAAACCATGACCTCCTGGTTCATAAGTCAATGCACAACAACTGAGCCATGCAGGCTGGGTTTAAGCACTTTCACATGAATTAACTCCTTTAATCCTCACAATCCACATTATCATTGTGAGATTAAAAGCATGGCAGTTAAAAGCTTAGACTTGATCCAGACTGCCTGGTTTCAAATCTTACCATTTTATAACTGTACTAGAGGCCTGGTGCATGAAACTCATGCACGGGTAGGGTCTCTAGGCCTGGCCGGGGATCAGGGCCAATCGGGTCCTTTGGGGTGCTGGCTGGGACCTTCCTTCATTCCGTGCTGCCCCCTGGTGGTCAGCACACATCATAACGAGCGATTGAACTCCAAGGGGACAATTTGCATAATATATATATATATAT
>NW_006297821.1:2505636-2506843 GCF_000327345.1 Myotis davidii
TAGGTATATTGCCAGGTATTAAGTAGGAGAATTTGGATTAAAACCCAGGCTACCTACCTGACTCCTGGTATGTGGATTTGGTTTTAGTATGGTCCCTTCTGAGGTCTCAATTCTTTTGACTGTGGGGCAGTGGTTTTGGGGTTACTTCTTCCATCATTCTGAATTTCCCATGATTGATTTTTACTCTCTGACAGTGGCTGAACGTTGTGAAAGACATATCCCTTATACTAATTTCATAGTTAGACTGTTGCAATTCGTTTAACATAGCACTCAGTTTAGATATTTTTAAATTTTAAATTATTTAGATAGACTTTTTTTGGAGAGAGGAAGAGGTGAGAGAGAGGAGAGAGAGCAAGACAGACAATCAATTTGTTGTTCCCCTTATTTTCTCATTTATTGGTTTCTTTAAAATTTTATATTCATTTATCTTTATTTTCTAAAGTTTTTAAATGAACATACATTAATAATGTAAACAACAGTTTCTAAAACATTGGTTGATTCTTCTGTGTGCCCAGAACAGATCAAACCCGCAACCTTGGTGTATCCAGACCACACTCTAACCAACTGAGATACCCAGCCAGGGCATAACATTCAATGATCTAACCTACATCATTTTCAAAGGCTGTATAGTTCATATTTCTTTTTGTATTTTTATAGAACATTTTATATTCTATTTATACCATGACTTACTGAGGCAAGACAGTCTTTGATTTCAGTATTGTCGACCCCTAGCTAGCACTTCGCCTATGCACTCAATAAATGCTGGCTCAAAGTATGAATGAACCGAAGGACTGCGGAACACAGACTCAGAGTTGGAGGCTCGGTCTGGAGTTCTAAAGTTCGGGAGGGGACACGGGGGCGGGCCGTGGCTGTCACATGACGAGGCGGAGCAAATCCCATGTGCTCGGCGGCGCCGGGCGCGACTCCGCCCTCTAGCACTTCGCCTATGCACTCAATAAATGCTGGCTCAAAGTATGAATGAACCGAAGGACTGCGGAACACAGACTCAGAGTTGGAGGCTCGGTCTGGAGTTCTAAAGTTCGGGAGGGGACACGGGGGCGGGCCGTGGCTGTCACATGACGAGGCGGAGCAAATCCCATGTGCTCGGCGGCGCCGGGCGCGACTCCGCCCTCCACGAGGAGCCGGAAATGGTTGTGGACTACGTCTGTGCGGCTGCGTGGGGCTCGGCCGCGCGGACTGAAGGAGA
>NW_006297821.1:2507312-2507775 GCF_000327345.1 Myotis davidii
TGGGCGGGGGCGGGCCTCGCCTCTGGCCCCGCGCGGGGGCCCCCGTGGCCACCCGCAGCAGGCGTGCCTTGTGTGCCCCTGGGCCAGGCCCGGCACCCAGTGTCCCCAGGTGGGGGGTGGGGACACCACGGCCGAAGCTGCTAGCTCCGTTTATGATCCGGGAGCCTGGTGCCAGCGAGACCTGGAATTTCCGGTCTGGTTGGTCTTGGGCCCCGCGGAGCCAGGTTGATACCCCTCACCTCCCAACCCCAGGCCCTCGGATGCCCAGAACCTGTAGGCCGCACCGTGGACTTATTCTTAACCGAGCGGGTGAGTGAGGGTGCTGTTTGAGCAGATCAGTGGGGTGGTTGGAGGTGATGCGGGTTGACAACGTGTTGGTGGGGGCATCAGCTGTCTCTTGCCTGCTCCTTTACCCCCTTGTCTCGGGGGACTCCGTGTGGGACCTAGCCCTTGCCTCCCCCCT
>NW_006297821.1:2509541-2517451 GCF_000327345.1 Myotis davidii
AAATGAACAAAGCTCCACAGCCCACAGGCCCCCCACCCGCCCCATCCCCTGGACTCCCACAGGTAATTAGGAAGGAATTAGCCGAGACTGGGGTGGGGGTGGGGGAGATCAGGCAGCCGGTCAGGAACAGGTTCCAAACCCTCTGGATTTTCCCACCCCCATCTGTGTCAGGGCAAAGTGCAGTTTTCTGCTGCCAGATTGAGACAGGGCTCCTGGCTGTTCCCAGGGGCTGTCATGGAGAGGGGATATGTGGACTGCTGAGGCTCTTGCCCCAGATCTGCCCCCCTTACTTCACCAGCTTGGGTTTCTGCCCCACCCGGGTTTTCCCTCTTGCTGAACTCTGGTCTCCCCCTTCAGCCAGCGTTTCCCCCGGGGCAGACAGCACCGGTGGTGTTCAGTACGCCACAAGCGACACAAATGAACACGCCTTCTCAGTCCCGTCAGGTGAGGGGCTGTGGGGATGGGAGTAGGGGGCCTGGGTGGGAGCTGTGGAAAGCTTAAGCCAGCTTGGGCCTGGATGGAAGCTCTGGAGGGCCTGTACCTGCCCCAATTTCCTGACGGTTGCTCTGTATTCTTTCATGCGACTCTGCACTTTGCACTGGTGATTACTTACGGCCCTTTGGGGAGTATGTAGTTGATGGGGGTGACATTACTAGGGGTGCTGGTGCCATCAGAATTGGGGGCAGTACTTTGGGCCCTGCTGCCAGCTCCTTTCCTACTTCCTCCTTTTACTGGGAGGCTGCCATTGCTCCATTCCCCTTCCCTTCTTTCTCTTTGGACTATGGCAAGATAAACACTCCAGCTGCTGCTTGCCTTTCTGTGTTCCCTAAATTCTTCCTCACTAAGTGGGAGGATTCCTGTCCTACTTCCTCCCCCCCCTCCCCCATCACCTTGGGGGTAATGCTCTTCTTTCCTGTCCCCATGTGCTCTCAGGGAGGATTCAGGTCTCTGCAGGTAATACCCCTTTGCTAATTCTGGACCTTCTCCTGGTCTCACCCTTATTCTCTGTCCTAGTCCGGGGCTAGGCCTAGGGACTGGAGGCTTCAGGGTGGGAACTTGTTTGCTGTCTAGGTTTTCAGTCTGCGACTGACGGATGCATGTTAGGGGCTAAATCTTTCACTGTATACCTGGCAACTGGGTGACCTTTGCATGCTAGTTAGTTCCTCAGTACTTCAGGGTGGAGCAGTGCATGCTGGGAGTATGTTGTCCTAAAAGGCTTTTAGTTAGGCATAATGCATCTGGGGGTTAGGAAGCCTCTGCAGAAGGGTAGCCTCGGTGGAGGTGACATGAGTATGCATGGCAGTGAGGGAGTAAATACACAGGGTGCAAAGTGTATACCTCAGTGTGGAAGGCATGTGTAGGTACAAGAAGGTCACTTACCATCATTTGGTGAAGCGGGTGTTGGAAGGATTGGGCCCCATGCTCCATAGCCCTAGTACTTCTCTCCAGACTAGAGACACTGCTGAGTGGCCCTTCCTAATGTCAACTGCCTTCCCCCCTCTTGACAGCACTTCTACCCTAGCCGGGCCCAGCCCCCGAGCAGTGCAGCTTCCCGAGTGCAGAGTGCAGCCCCCGCCCGCCCTGGCCCAGCTGCCCATGTCTACCCTGCTGGATCCCAAGTAATGATGATCCCTTCCCAGATCTCCTACTCAGCCTCCCAGGGGGCCTACTACATCCCTGGACAGGTGAGGCTGGAGGCTGGGGGCTGGAAGCCACAGAATCTTGTACTCCAACCCTCATCTCCCCAATCCTGACCCTCCAATCCCATCTCTTCTCCATAGGGTAGGACTTCTTTCTGGTCACTGCCCAGAGTTGGCTTGTCCTATCTTTTTGTTTTAATGGCTTGTCCTATCTTGCCCTACATTCTCTTTGTAGTCTGATATGATACTCAGCTTCCTCAACTCCTTCTCTCCCCCTCCTCCTCTCCCTTCCCCCTCACCAGGGGCGTTCCACATATGTTGTTCCGACACAGCAGTATCCTGTGCAGCCTGGAGCCCCAAGTTTCTATCCGGGTGCAAGCCCTACAGAGTTTGGGACCTATGGTAAGCAGGGGAGGGGGAATCAGGTGAGAGTTGAGTACAAGGGACATCTAAACTCACTAATTCCTAATACCCTTTCTAGGCTTGTCTCTTGGTCTAAAAATGATAGGGCTAGTAGGTTGTAGGGATATGTGTGGGTGGTGGGGAATTTTATCCTATTTCTGTGAGTTGGAGTCCTCCCCATCGCAAGGAATATTGAATCAGGCACCAGTTTGAGGGCCTGTAAGTAAACATTTCCTGTGATACTCATTCCATGGGTGCAGGGAGCCATGGATTTGGGAGGTTTTTGTGGCTGTTTTTCATTTATATTCTTGGAGAGGATTAGTCTGTTCTTTATGGTAGTGGTTTCCAGAGTTTTTTGATCATCTATCAGGAAAAATTTTGATTAGGTACCTCTAATGTTATGGTTTTGTTTATATATTTGCATAATTTAAACAAATAATACTTAGGTTGCTTGTGAAAAACAAGTGGAGATTATGGATGAGATTAAAGAATGTATCCCACTTTGGAGACCATTGCTTCTAAGGAATTAATTTTTCCTCATCCTGGGCCTGGTTCATAATTTTACTTTTTATTTCCTTGCTCCTGAGCAAAGGGCTGGAGACTGGAACTGGACTCATGTTGAGTGGATAGGGTTGGCAAATCTTTTTCTCATTCCCAGCCAAAGACCTGATTCTGTTTCAGGTTAAGTAGTTGCTGCTCCCTCAGAGTATATGTGTATGTGGTCCCTGGGGTGGGGTACATACAGCATGTTACCAAGTGGAAGAAGGACAGACAGAATCGTGGTGGCTGGTGTATGATGGGGGACGAGTCCCTGCCTATAAGGGGTGTGTGTGCCAGTGTCAGGAATTCTTGTAAACGCAGCTCAGACTGGTTCCCCAGCTTTGATAGACACCTAATTCCCTTGGGGAGGAAGGTGGGGCAGGGCAAGGGGCCGGCTGTGGGTGATGAGAAGTTCTGGGGTTGGGAGGTACTCAAACAGGCATCTGTGTATGGTTGTGCCCTGACGCTGCCACCATTCTTCCTTTCCCTGTGTCGTCTCCCCCCTCTCCCGCCAAGCTGGCACCTACTACCCAGCCCAGGGTGTGCAGCAGTTTCCCACTGGTGTGGCCCCCGCCCCGGTTTTGATGAACCAGCCACCCCAGATTGCTCCCAAGAGGGAGCGGAAAACGGTGAGTAGCAACAAGGGGCTCTCGGACATGTTGGAAAGGGAGAATCAAGGTCAGGCGCATTGTGGGTCAGGGAGCAGGAAGTTGAGGAAGGAGATCTTCAGTTGAAATGGGCAAAGAATGGGGATCTGTGAAGTGCTCGTGTTTTTTTGTATGTTGCTAAGATTACTTTAGAAGAAGCTCTTGGGAAGACTAAAGTGGCTGGTGGGGAAATTCCTGAGAGACCTGGGTTCTGGGGTCCATAAGATCATGTTTGGTTTTAGGTTTCTGGTGGCTTGCTTTAGAAATGGTTGGTTTTCTGTGGCCCCACCCCCACCCCCTAGTCCTGGAAGCTCTTGAGGCCTCCGCCTCTGCTCAATCCTCAAGCCCTGGGCGTGGTGCCCAGAATAGGGTGCCAGGGCTGGGGAAGCCGCTGAGTCACCCTGGCTCCACCCACTGGATCTGGGCCCTGCCCCCAGAGATCAGGCCGGCTAGCCACAAGTGAGCCGAATGGGTCCTAGATGGGGGTCCTGGGCCCCAGGGTGTGCAGCCACTGCCTTGGGGACTATTGGGGCAGGGATGAGGGAGGGAGGGGCATTGTGATGTACAGGGCTGCTCTGTGAGGTCAAGGGTCTCAGGGGTGGGGACCAGGGCAGGGACTACAAGAGCAGCCGGATGGGTTGACAGTAGAACTCATAGGGTTTCCGGCACCCGCCCACCTGTTCCCAGTGGGAGGGTGGAGGGTTGGCCTGGAGTCTTAGGTGTGGGGCAGGGTAGAGAGGTGGGCTCCTCCTGCCTTCCACTGATCCTGTAGCTTTTTTTCCTCAGATCCGAATTCGAGATCCAAACCAAGGAGGGAAGGATATCACGGAGGAAATCATGTCTGGGGCCCGAACCGCCTCCACACCCACTCCTCCCCAGGTATTGTCTGCTAAGAAACACCGTGGCTGGGATGGCTATTCTGCTCTGGACTCCCAAGTCCGGTGGTCTTTTCCTTCAGCTAAGGGATTTATTTCCCTGCTTCCTGGATTGCTAGGTAGAGCTAAAGTAGAAATGGCTCTAGTAAAGAGGGCTGTGGGCCTCTTTAGGGCAAAGTTGGTAACATTTTGTGTCCTGCAGACGGGAGTCGGCCTGGAGCCTCAAGCTAATGGGGAGACTCCCCAGGTTGCTGTTGTTGTCCGGCCAGGTGTGTAAGCATGTGGAGCAGAGCTTTTACGGGGAAAAGGAGTGCGACAGTTTAAAATGCCAAGGAGGTGTAGAAAATAAAATAAAATGACGAGGAGTTGGGGTGGTAGAATGAACCAGGTGCCAGAGAAGAATGACTTGTTTCAGGTAGTGGAGTTTGAGAGTGGGTTGGGTTTTGGGTGAAAAGAGAAAAGGCTTAGGTGGGAGAAGACTGGGGGAAGGGAGCATTAGGTTGGGAATGCCTTGGCTGGGAGGCGGAGGTGGAGGAACAACAGAGAAAGACTTGCCTTTAATTACTCATTCTTCCTGTGGTGCAGATGACCGGTCACAGGGAGCAATCATTGGGGGCCGGCCGGGGCTGCCTGGCACAGAGCATAGCCCTTCCGAATCGCAGCCTTCATCACCTTCTCCGACCCCATCACCACCCCCAATCTTGGAACCAGGATCTGAGCCTAATCTTGCAGTCCTCTCTATTCCTGGGGACACTATGACAACGGGGATAATACAAATGTCTGTAGAAGAATCATCCCCCATGCCCCGTGAAACTGGGGAGCCATATTGTCTCTCTCCAGAACCCACTCCCCTCGCTGAACCTATACTGGAAGTAGAAGTGACACTTAGCAAACCAATTCCGGAATCTGAGTTCTCTTCCAGTCCTCTCCAGGTTTCCATCCCCCTGGCATCTCCCAAGGTGGAAATTCTTCCTGAGCCTAATGGCACCGTCCCATCTGAGGATCTAGAACCAGAGCTAGAGTCCTCAAACCCAGAACTTTCCCCTGTCCTTCCTCCCGCTTGTTCCTCTGAATCCCCCATGCCTATTGCTCCAACTGCCCAACCTGAGGAACTGCTCAATGGAGCCCCCTCACCACCAGCTGCGGACTTGAGCCCAGTCAGTGAGCCAAAGGAGCAGGCCAAGGAGGTTCTAGCACCAGTGGTTCCCCGCACCATCCTCTCTGCCACTCCAGCTATGGCTCCTCCCGTGACTTCCCCTGCTCCAGAGGAGGAAATGGAGGAGGAGGAGGAGGAAGAGGAGGAGGAAGAAGAAGAACCTGGAGAAGCTGAGAGTGAGAAGGGAGGAGAGGAACTGCTTCCCCCAGAGAGTACCCCTGTTCCAGCCCACCTGTCCCAGAATTTGGAGGCAGCAGCAGCCACCCAAGGTAAGATGTGGCTGGATGGTGGAGGTGGGTTAAGCCTGGAGGGTGTGATTCTTTCTGTTGATCTCCCATTTGTGCTGTTATGTCTGGGTCAGAAGCTCTGTGATGGAAACTAAGAACTAGATTAAGGAATTTAAGAGAGGGTGTGATGGAAAGAGGAAATGTTACACAGTGACTGCTTCCCCCCCCCCTTTTTTTTACATATCAATAGATATAGTGATTATTCACCAAACACAGTGCTACTCAGAAATAAGTAATTTATCTTTTCACATAAGCATTTGTGTTGAATCTCAAAGTTTCTGTGTACATGGAGGAAACGAGTGTTTGTTACAGAGTACACACCAAGTAGTGCCTATAAAATTATGAACAATATGAACTATTCTATTGTAAAGAAAACCCATGACTACATGGAGGGCCGAGAAAGGCAGAAAGAGAGATTATGACAGGGTATTAGGAAAATATTGGATGTGGCAAAAAGTAGGTTTAGAGTTGCTGGTATGGAAAATAGTACATTAATAATAATAATAATATTAATAATACAGGGGCACTTCTTAAGTTATTCCCATTCCTTCTCCCCCCCCCCCCATAATTTAGAGTTGCTGGTATGGAAAATAGTACATTAATAATAATAATAATATTAATAATACAGGGGCACTTCTTAAGTTATTCCCATTCCTTCTCCCCCCCCCCCAATTCAGTGGCAGTATCTGTGCCAAAGAGGAGACGGAAAATTAAGGAGCTCAATAAGAAGGAAGCTGTAGGAGACCTTCTGGATGCCTTCAAGGAGGTAAGGAAGCAGATAGTAGCAGAGGGCAGAGTTTGGGTATGGAACAGTGGCTGAACTGCAACCAAATGGAATGTCCCCGTGGTTGCAGGCAAACCCAGGAGAACCGGAGGTGGAAAATCAGCCTTCTGTAGGCAACAACCCCTGTCCAGAGCCTGAGAGCAGCAGTGCGCCCACACGACCTGAGGAACCAGATGAGACCTGGGACTCAAAAGAAGACAAAATCCACAATGCTGAGAATATCCAACCTGGGGAACAGAAATATGAATATAAGTCAGGTATGCTGAAGGAAGGGTTGAGAGGGCTGAGTACTCTTATCAGGACCCCAGGAGACAGTATGGTTGGTTCATCTGTGTTCCTTACAGATCAGTGGAAGCCTCTAAACCTTGAGGAGAAAAAGCGTTATGACCGTGAGTTCCTGCTTGGCTTTCAGTTCATCTTTGCCAGTATGCAGAAGCCGGAGGGACTGCCTCATATCAGTGATGTGGTATTGGACAAGGTTGGTGGGCTTGAGGGGAAGCTAAGTTTGTACTGCCTGGCTGGCTGGATGGAGAGGAGCCCGAGGTCCTGAAAGAGTAGTCAGTGGCCCTAGCCTGTTTCTGATACCTTCTCTGTTCTTTTCACAGGCCAATAAAACACCACTGCGGCCACTGGATCCTGCCAGACTTCAAGGCATAAATTGTGGCCCAGACTTTACTCCATCCTTTGCCAACCTTGGCCGACCAACCCTCAGCAGCCGTGGGCCCCCAAGGGGTGGGCCAGGTGGGGAGCTGCCCCGAGGGCCGGTGAGTGGGACTAGCTAGATGGGCAATTGGGCAAGGGGATTGGGGATGTGTGGCCTTCTGTATCTCATTGAGGAATGAGAAGTTTGCCCTGAAGATGTGTGGTAGTGGTGTCAGGTTGTGCTGAGTACTGTATCTTCTCTTGTCCTCATCCCTTGCTTAGCAGGCTGGTCTGGGACCCCGGCGCTCTCAGCAGGGCCCCCGAAAGGAGCCACGCAAGATCATTGCTACAGTATTAATGACCGAAGATATAAAACTGAACAAAGCAGAGAAGGCCTGGAAACCCAGCAGCAAGCGGACAGCAGCTGATAAGGACCGAGGGGAAGAGGATGCTGATGGCAGCAAAACCCAGGTACTGGCAAGTCCTTTGTTTGGTCTCTATTCTTTCTCTTTAGGGTTTGCTGAGCCAACTTTGCTTATTTTGCTCCTGTCCATCCTATCCCTAGCCTCTTTATTCTCATACCCTTTTCCATCCCTCCCAGTGGCCTCTGAGGACCTCACTGGATCCTATTCCCTCTCCCACCAGGACCTGTTCCGCAGGGTGCGTGCCATTCTGAATAAGCTGACACCCCAGATGTTCCAGCAGTTGATGAAGCAAGTGACGCAGCTGGCCATCGACACTGAGGAGCGCCTGAAAGGGGTCATTGACCTCATCTTTGAGAAGGCCATTTCAGAGCCCAACTTCTCTGTGGCCTATGCCAACATGTGCCGCTGCCTCATGGCGGTTAGTTTCCACTGTTTTCTAAATCGTGGTCTGGCCTCCCACTTCTTGAGTCCAGCTTCTTGGTTCTCCTCCAGTCTGTGCTGTTGATGGCAGC
>NW_006297821.1:2535369-2535940 GCF_000327345.1 Myotis davidii
TGGATGGTGGAGGTGGGTGAAGCCTGGAGGGTGTGATTCTTTCTGTTGATCTCCCATTTGTGCTGTTATGTCTGGGTCAGAAGCTCTGTGATGGAAACTAAGAACTAGATTAAGGAATTTAAGAGAGGGTGTGATGGAAAGAGGAAATGTTACACAGTGACTGCTTCCCCCCCCCCTTTTTTTTACATATCAATAGATATAGTGATTATTCACCAAACACAGTGCTACTCAGAAATAAGTAATTTATCTTTTCACATAAGCATTTGTGTTGAATCTCAAAGTTTCTGTGTACATGGAGGAAACGAGTGTTTGTTACAGAGTACACACCAAGTAGTGCCTATAAAATTATGAACAATATGAACTATTCTATTGTAAAGAAAACCCATGACTACATGGAGGGCCGAGAAAGGCAGAAAGAGAGATTATGACAGGGTATTAGGAAAATATTGGATGTGGCAAAAAGTAGGTTTAGAGTTGCTGGTATGGAAAATAGTACATTAATAATAATAATAATATTAATAATACAGGGGCACTTCTTAAGTTATTCCCATTCCTTCTCCCCCCCCCCCCA
>NW_006297821.1:2536490-2553312 GCF_000327345.1 Myotis davidii
GCTCTTGTCCTCATCCCTTGCTTAGCAGGCTGGTCTGGGACCCCGGCGCTCTCAGCAGGGCCCCCGAAAGGAGCCACGCAAGATCATTGCTACAGTATTAATGACCGAAGATATAAAACTGAACAAAGCAGAGAAGGCCTGGAAACCCAGCAGCAAGCGGACAGCAGCTGATAAGGACCGAGGGGAAGAGGATGCTGATGGCAGCAAAACCCAGGTACTGGCAAGTCCTTTGTTTGGTCTCTATTCTTTCTCTTTAGGGTTTGCTGAGCCAACTTTGCTTATTTTGCTCCTGTCCATCCTATCCCTAGCCTCTTTATTCTCATACCCTTTTCCATCCCTCCCAGTGGCCTCTGAGGACCTCACTGGATCCTATTCCCTCTCCCCACCAGGACTGTTCCGCAGGGTGCGTGCCATTCTGAATAAGCTGACACCCCAGATGTTCCAGCAGTTGATGAAGCAAGTGACGCAGCTGGCCATCGACACTGAGGAGCGCCTGAAAGGGGTCATTGACCTCATCTTTGAGAAGGCCATTTCAGAGCCCAACTTCTCTGTGGCCTATGCCAACATGTGCCGCTGCCTCATGGCGGTTAGTTTCCACTGTTTTCTAAATCGTGGTCTGGCCTCCCACTTCTTGAGTCCAGCTTCTTGGTTCTCCTCCAGTCTGTGCTGTTGATGGCAGCCAAGAGGAGGCAGAGCCAGAGCTAAAGGTCTTCCTGGCTTTTAGGTAAAGACTGAGGGTCTTCCCTGCCCTAGACTAATCTGAATGTGACAATCTCTTTGACATACAGCTGAAAGTGCCCACTACAGAAAAGCCAACAGTGACTGTAAACTTTCGAAAACTGTTGTTGAATCGATGTCAGAAGGAGTTTGAAAAAGACAAAGATGATGATGAAGTTTTTGAGAAGAAGCAAAAAGAGATGGATGAAGCTGCTACGGTGAGAGAAAACCAACCAATTCCACTGCTTATTCAGAAGCTACTTAGCTGTAGAATTGGGGGTGGGGTAGTGGTATGGGGGTTTCTCTGCCTGAGGACATGAGTGCTTGTTGCTGGGTATAGAAATCCAGATGGTGGAGGACAGGGTTTTAGCCTTGTGGCTGGGTATCTTTTTGATGTGTTCCCTGTCTCATGACTGCCAGGCAGAGGAACGGGGACGCCTGAAGGAAGAGCTGGAAGAGGCTCGAGATATAGCCCGGCGGCGCTCCTTAGGGAATATCAAGTTTATTGGGGAGTTGTTCAAGCTGAAGATGTTAACAGAGGCAATAATGCACGACTGTGTAGTTAAACTACTTAAGAACCACGACGAAGAGTCCCTTGAATGCCTTTGCCGTCTGCTCACTACCATTGGCAAAGACCTAGACTTTGAAAAAGCCAAGGTAGGGGTCCTGGGATGTAGAAGGGGATAAGCTGAAGTATGTGGGGCCTACTGTCCACTGATAAACTCCCTGTTGGGCTGTCATGTCTGGGCCACTGAATCTCAGTGATGGAGATAAGGGCCTGTAGCTGGAAGTTCCTGGCCTGATCTCTTTGCTGCTTCTCCCTAGCCCCGAATGGATCAGTATTTCAACCAGATGGAGAAAATAATTAAGGAAAAGAAGACTTCATCCCGAATCCGCTTCATGCTGCAGGACGTGCTGGATCTGCGACGGGTGTGTGTCCCCACCTTCCCACTACTAATCTGCTGCCTCTGACCCCATATCCCCCAGTTGCTGCCTGCTTTGGCCTCTCTGATGTAATTGTCTTGTGGGTGGCTTCATGTCCCTACAGAGCAATTGGGTGCCACGCCGAGGGGATCAGGGTCCCAAGACCATTGACCAGATCCATAAGGAGGCGGAGTTGGAGGAGCATCGGGAGCACATAAAAGTGCAGCAGCTAATGGCCAAGGGCAGCGACAAGCGTCGGGGTGGCCCTCCAGGTCCACCTATCAGTGAGTTTGAGGCTACAATTGAGGAGGGGCAATGTGAGGGGTTGTGCTTTCCACTGATGACTTCTTGTTAGTGCCACGTGTCTGGGCCACTGATACCCTATGATGGAACTGAGGATCTGAGGAAGCGAGGCTGGGGTCAGCTCAGGTGGACAGGGCTGTTTACTCACTATTTCAGTATGCTCTCCTTTTTGTTCCAGGCCGTGGCCTTCCACTTGTAGATGATGGTGGTGGCTGGAACACAGTCCCCATCAGTAAGGGCAGCCGCCCTATTGACACCTCACGACTCACCAAGATCACGAAGGTAGGGGTGTGTATGTTGGAGGGAGTGATGTTTGTAATAGGAGGGTAATGAGGGATCAAAGTAGGCATTAAACACAATTTGGGTCTCCATCCCCTCATTCTCTGAGGTTGGGAAAGTGACAGCTGAAATTTTCCTCTTAGACTAACCGGTTAGATTACTAGAGACAGGACTGCCAACCCTAGGACGTGTGATCACATTGGTCTGGGCCACTCTGTGGTCAGCACACTGACATGCACACCAAATTAGGTAGGTTCATTCCCTGTTCTGTGCATCTCCCAGGCTAAAATGATTTTTACTGGTCGAAAAAAAGTGACTGTTGTTATGTGATGTGAAATTATGTAAAATTTACATTTCATTGTTCATAGTTTTATTGGAACTCAACCATGTTCATTCCCTTTATTCTCTGTGACTGCTCTTGTGTGACAGTGGCAGTGTTGAAGAGTTAGAATAGAGACTGTGTGGCTGCAAAGCCTAAAATATTTACTATTTGGCCCTTTACAGGAAAAGCTTGCCTGGCCCCTGGTCTGGGCTGTTGATGGCTGTGTGGCTGGGGGCTTTGGCCAGGTCAGACCTATGACTCTTCACCCCCTTTCCTTCCTCAGCCTGGCTCCATCGATTCTAACAACCAGCTCTTTGCACCTGGAGGTCGATTGAGCTGGGGCAAGGGCAGCAGTGGAGGCTCAGGAGCCAAGCCCTCTGACGCAGGTAGGGAGGCCGATGTAAAGAGCTGGGTGATTAGTAATGAGCTCTCTGGAGGGTAGAGCATTGTCTGCATGGGAGGCTTGTCTCCTTGCCTGTCTGTGGGGCTTTCTGTACAGTGTGGTTAGGTAATGCAGGAGCCGTGGACTACTTGGTGGGACTAGGGACTGAAATGCTTTAGTGTTGGGGCTAGAACCAAGAGTCCTAAACTGGCAAGTAGGTGATAGGATTTAAGAAAATATATCTTAATCTTCATTTACTGCCTCCCCAGCATCAGAAGCTGCTCGACCAGCTACTAGTACCTTGAATCGCTTCTCAGCCCTTCAACAGGCAGCACCTACTGAAAGCACAGAAAACAGACGTGTGGCCCAGAGGTGAGGCTTCCTAGATCTCTGTTTTTCACGCACATGGAGGATACCATGATTGGGTTTGGGTTGTTGCCATAGGAATCCTCACACACAACTGTAATGCCGAGAGGCCCTGGCTGAGCATGGGACATATTCCTGGTGCCAAGAACAAGGCCTGATGGTTGCTCAGCATGTTGGGTAAAGGAGCGAACTCCTGGGCAGTACAGGTGAGAGACCACGTGCTTGTCTTTCTTCCAGGAGTAGCTTGAGCCGGGAACGAGGTGAGAAAGCTGGGGACCGGGGAGACCGCTTAGAGCGGAGTGAGCGGGGAGGTGATCGTGGGGACCGGCTAGATCGCTCTCGGACACCTGGCACCAAGCGGAGCTTCAGCAAGGAAGTGGAGGAACGGAGTAGAGAGCGGCCTTCCCAGCCTGATGGGCTGCGCAAGGCAGCTAGCCTCTCAGAGGAACGGGACCGCGGACGGGATGCTGGTAAGGGGTTGAGAGAGGAAGGGAACAGAATAGTGTGGGCTGGTTAGGGACTAGTCAGTCCCTAGACAGTCTTCAGAGCTGCAGTTTGCTGGAAAGACTGGAACTGAAGAGTCTCTGATCTGTTTTGTACCCCTCAGGGAAGCGAGACGCCACCTTGCCTCCTGTGAGTCCCCCTAAGGCTGCACTATCAGAAGAGGAGCTGGAGAAGAAATCTAAGGCCATCATTGAGGAATACCTCCATCTCAATGACATGAAGGTTGGTAGTGGGAGGGGTCTGAGTGATGGTAGAGTGGGCAGAGACTATGCTGCCTGGTATACATCGTAGGGTCTAGACCAGATTCTGACGGCTCTTTCTCCTGTACCCTGTGCCCCCTGCAGGAGGCAGTGCAGTGTGTGCAGGAGCTGGCCTCACCCTCCCTGCTTTT
Source organism: Myotis davidii (assembly GCF_000327345.1). Taxonomy (NCBI): domain Eukaryota; kingdom Metazoa; phylum Chordata; class Mammalia; order Chiroptera; family Vespertilionidae; genus Myotis; species Myotis davidii. Next base: position 2,540,679 of record NW_006297821.1, read on the forward strand.
CATCTTTGTGCGGCATGGCGTCGAGTCCACACTGGAACGCAGTGCCATTGCTCGTGAACATATGGGACGGCTGCTGCACCAGCTGCTCTGTGCTGGGCACCTCTCCACTGCTCAGTACTATCAAGGGTATGACCGACTTCTGTGACCCTCCCACTTTTACAAAACCACAAATTCCCTTCCTTTGTAGGACCTGTGGGAACCTTGGGGAAGAATGTAGGTTCCTCAACCATCCTGGTCAACATCATTTTTCTCAGGGGTAGGGGGTTGAGCCATCTAAGGACAAGAAGGTGTCCTTAGCTTGAGATAATTGCCCCATGTTGAGGAAATATTCCTGATGGGCTCCATGTTCAATTCTTTAGTCATGCCTTGTTACCCCAAAAGGAGGGTAGGCACCTGGCTCCTCTTTCCTAGAATGCCCTAACTTTGAATTCCCTTTGCAGGCTGTTTGAAATCCTAGAATTGGCTGAAGACATGGAAATTGACATCCCCCATGTGTGGCTCTACCTAGCAGAACTGGTAACGCCAATTCTGCAGGATGGTGGAGTACCCATGGGAGAGCTGTTCAGGTGAGCTCCCTTAGCTGGAATTCGGGAGAGTTAGAAAGGGAGGCGGGGTGAGGACGGAGGGGTGGTTGGCTAAGGTGCCCATGTTTAGGGAGGGTTGGGGTAGTATGGTGAGGGCTTAACAAAAACAACTGAATTTCCTTATAGGGAGATTACAAAACCTCTGAGGCCCCTGGGCAAAGCTGCTTCTCTGTTGCTGGAGATCTTGGGGCTCCTATGCAAAAGCATGGTGAGTGAGAGCCTTTCAGGGATGATGTGTTCAGGATTTTTCCTACTGTGCTTTTGGGGCTCTTTGGGGTGACACTGAAGCCTCTCCTGGTCCTTTGGTGGGATAGGGTTAATGGGGATGGATGGTAATGCTGTGTTAGTATCTGAGAGAGAGAGGCTGGTACTCCCTCAGACCAGTTCCTCTTAGAGTTCTGGTCAAGGCTGGAGAATGGGAATCTTAAGACCCTAGACCAGAGGTTTTCAACCTGTGGGTCGCGACCCTTTTGGGGGTCAAACGACACTTTCACAGGGGCTCCCTAAGACCATCCTGCATATCAGATATTTACATTACGATTCATAACAGCAAAATTAGTTATGCAGTAGCAACAAAAATAATTTCATGGTTGGGGGTCACAACATGAGGAACTGTTTTAAAGGGCCAGAAGGTTGAGAACCACTGCCCTAGAGCCTTGTTTGATTGTTCCATTCATTCTTTTATTCATTCATTTATTTTTTTAATAAATATTGTTGAAAGTATTACATAGGTCCTTTTTTCCCCCCATCGCCCTCCCCCCCATTCATTCATTTTTTTTTAAACTAGTGTTTAAAGAAACGCAAACATTTACTAGATAGTAGGCATTGATAATACAGCAGTGAATAAAAAAAGTTGAAAGAGGAAAAACAACTTAACAAAAACAACAGTGTGAAATAAAGCATGAAATAAAGTGATTGAAATTGAGTGTTTTAAGCACTGTGAAGTTGCAAAGAAGTGTCTGATAATGTTCATGATGGTATGCTTTCCTGGAAAGGTGCTGAAGCTGCCTAGTGTGAAAGTTAATTGTTGACTAGCAGGTAGAAAGGTGGGAAGATAGGTAAGGCAAGCTGGGTGTGGGGTTTAGTGGTAGTAGAAAGTTGGAAAGTGCAGTTTCAGAAGAGTTTAGCTACCTGGAACCTGGAGGAATGAGACTTGGAATGGAAAGGAATTGTTCTTTCAGCATACATAATTATGTACCAGGATAATTTATGTTTAAAAAAAAAAAAGCATGTTGAACTGTATTTTCATTGAATCTAAGGTGCCATAGATTATAGGATGTATTTATACTCTGCTAAGGAAAAGAAAAGACTTATGGTCATATTTTTAAAATGTAATATACTTCCCTAGCTGGTTTGGCTCAGTGGATAGAGCCTGGGGACTGAAGAGTCCTAGGTTTGATTCCGGCCAAGGGCACACTTTTAGGTTGTGGGCTGGATCCGCCAGTGCAGGAGGCAGCCGACCAATGATTTTCCTATCTCTCCCTCCCTCTCCCTTCCTTTCTGAAATCAATAAAGATCTTCAAAAAAAAAACAAAACCATAAGAAATGGTAATATAATAACTGAGACAACTCCATTTCAGTGGTGGTAAAATCCATGAGCATCTTTAAAATCCATGTACTGTAATAATCCTGTTAAGGGTTGATGTCATCATTTTGAATACCTGTGATTATGAAAGCGATCCTTTTCAGAATCTCTTGCCTTTTACAGGACATGGGCTCTCAGAATTGCTGTTTGTGTGAGGATTCTGATTTGCGTTGGGGGTGGGTGGGTGGGTGTATATGCTTCTAAAATCTTCTGGACTTGGGAACCAATAAATGTACTTGTTAGTTGTCCTTTCCCATCAGCATTTGTTACTTGGAGTAATGAAAAATGAAACTTTTAGAAAAAAAATGTAGGAGTGTGGAATAGGATGAGATATTTATTTGGATTTGGTTGTTTACCTTTTGTGATCCAATAATTCTTTGACATCTTTCCTGGAGGCTCTTAGGCCATTCACCCCCAAACCTGCAGTCTCATACTGGATGAGTTCCTTGTGTCTATGACTGATGTCTATGCCTGGTACTAGACTGTAAAGTTGGAGGTCCTGTGCCTATTTTGTACCTCTATAGCAGTGGTTCCCAACCTTTTTTATGGTCATGCCCCACCTAAGCATCTCTCAAATCCTGATGCACCCTCCCCCCAACCTCGACATATAATTCTTCTTATTTAAAAAGTAAACTATTCATGTGGAGGAAGCCTAAAAGGCCATTAACTTTGTCTAAACAAGCTTCCAAAGAACATGGCATCCATGAAAGAGAAAAATAAAAGAACAAAAGGACAGTTGAAGTACTGAGAAAGAAATCACTAAGAAATTGTTTTAAAAAAATAATATGAAGTGATACGAAAAAATAGCAAATAAAGTTTCAAAACATAATAGAAGACTGAAATGCATAAATATGTCACAATATACTGTATACGAGGCTCCTAGAACCATAAGAAATGCAAAAAATTCACTGTTAATAACTCATTCTTGAATTGCTCCCCCCTTAAAAATCAAATTGCCCCCCCCCGGGGGGGGGCATTTGCCTCACATTGGGAACTACTGGTCTATAACATCTTGAGCCTCTAGCTGGCACCTAGTGGCCTTTCAGTAAATATTTGATAGATGCCATTTGTGGTGCTGTGAGATTCTTGGAGAAAGGGATGCTGAGTTGGTCTTGTGTTTTTCAGGGTCCCAAAAAGGTGGGGGCACTATGGCGAGAAGCTGGACTCAGCTGGAAAGAATTCCTACCAGAAGGCCAGGATGTTGCTGCGTTTGTTGCTGAACAGGTTTGTGGCTAGAGCTCCATTTGGGGCTGGCCAGTCTTCCATCATCTCACTGACGTGGTACACTTACCTCTTGCCTATGGGCTCTTTTGCTTGCAGAAGGTGGAGTATACCCTGGGAGAGGAGTCAGAAGCCCCTGGCCAGAGGTTGCTCTCCTCTGAGGAGCTGAGCAGGCAGCTGGAGAAGCTGCTCAAGGAGGACAGTAGTAACCAGCAGGTGTTTGACTGGATAGAGGTACGTTTCTCTTGATATCAGGAGAGCAGGATAAAGGAGAAGTTGTTCTGGTGTGATGATGGGGGCAAAATTCAGAATTTATGGGTCATATGTTTTTCTTTTTCCTGCATAGGCCAACCTGACTGAGGAGCAGGTAGCATCCAACACATTAGTTCGAGCCCTCATGAAAACTGTCTGCTATTCCGCAATTATTTGTAAGAGGAGCCAGGGAGATGGTGGGGCAAGGGTGGGCCCAACAGACAAATGGAGGGAGGGAGGTTTTGGTCTTTGCCTCCTAGTTCTGAACCAGAATGAGGGTGCATTATCCCACTTATCCCTGTCTTTCTTCCCGTAGTTGAGACTACCCTCCGAGTGGATGTTGCAGTGCTGAAAGCACGAGCGAAACTGCTACAGAAATACCTATGTGATGAGCAGAAGGAGCTGCAGGCACTCTATGCCCTCCAGGCCCTTGTAGTGACCCTAGAACAGCCCCCCAGTAAGAGCCAGGCTGGAGGGTTGGGGGTGGGGTGGAAGAACCGCCAGAAAGCAGGGACAGTCATGGAAAGGTGGGTGGTCATTGGAGAGCAAAGTGCTCTGATGGTTGATTCCTTTCCTCTACAGTGTTTGTTTCCTTGTCTACAAATGGGAGGAGTTAGACTCAGCCTTGAAGGTGTGACCACCTGTTTTGTGCTTAGCCAGTTATTAGATGTCAGGAATGCAGAGCTGATAAATGTTTTTTCCCTTTGCCAGGCACAGGGCTGAGATGCTTTTCTTGCCTCATTTAATCTCACAACTATTCTTTAGAATAGATGGTGTTGTCCTCTTCCATTTTGGGAGACTGAGGGTCAGGTTAACATGCCTGAGGTTATGCATTCTGCAAATAGGTAGGTGCTGGGGCCCTGGGATATTAGTAATAAATCAAGCACAGTTCCCATGCTGACCTGGAGTGAGGAGTGTTGGAAGATAGATCCTTAGTACACTTAGTCTAAGGCAAGTATGTGAAAATCTTGGCCAGCTGGCTGAGATTTTGACATGCTTGGTCTAAGGCAGTGGCATGAGGCCCTGAAGTCAGGATTTTAAAAAGATTCCCAGGTGATTCTAAATGTGCAGCCAAGGTTGAGAACCACTGGTCTAAGGGATAATGAGTGGGAATTGACAAATGGGAGCTGAATAACAAGTAGGAGGGGGGAGACTTGGAAAAAGGAACTGTGTAGAAGGCCATGAAATAGGAAGAACTGGACAGAGGTAAAATAACTTGAAGGAAGACCATTGTGGGAGAGCACAGAAACCAGTCATGTGAGGCAAAATGGGGTCGAGAGATGGACATAGGCTGGATCATGCAGGGCTATGTAAGCCAGGGGTTGAGTTTTGGGCTTTAGCCTAAGGACAAGAAGAGGCCATTGTGGGACTTAAGCAAAATTAAAGAATTCTAATTCAGTCTTTAGATCAGGCTATTAGGGGAAGAGTATGGTTTGGAATAAGGGTGAATGTGAATGCAGTAGGATCAGCTAATCCAGGATGTGTTGGTAGTGGCTCAGTCTGGCTGTGGAGATGGGAGGGGTGTGGGCACATTGAAGACATACACTGACCTGGGAGAGGGCGATGAGTCATGCCTCCCAGGAAGGTTTTTAGTGTTTAGTAGGTGAGGTGATAGTGTGGTACCATCCATTGAGTGGTAGGAAACACTGGGTCAAGTTGAGTTTGTGGTCTGTGGGTGGGGGTGATCAGAGATGTTGGTAGACAGCTGCATATCTGAATTCATTTGGAGAGGAAGAAGTGAGGGATAGAGGTCTACCTGTGAGTTTTTAGCACAGGGCAACAACACATGCAAGTCTCAAGTAGAAAAACAACAAAAAGATACAGGATTGCCTGAGGGAGAGTGATGAGGGCCTGAGATAGTACCTTCAGGTGAAGGATCAACAGATAGGGATCAAGCAGGACAGGACCCTATGAGTGAAGGACAATAATTTTAGGAGAGGGAAGTGGTCAGTAATGCTAGATGCTGCTTAAGAACTCCATGAGGTGACCTGAAAATTACGGGCTTCTGCAGCATAAAAACATGGAGGCCATCCTGGCAGAATCATTTGGTGGAGTAGAATGCAGGATATTAATTGAAAAGGACCGAGTAGTATTTGACTAAGAAAAGAAAACAGCAAGTGTAAACAAAAATCTTTGAATTCAATCTCTGTCAAAATACGAAAATATTTTGTTTGGTTATGACATAGTGGTTGTAAAGGAGTCCTTTTGTGTTGAGATCAGAGAAACTTAGGCTTGAAAATACAGGGCAGATTATGTGTATAGGGTCCCCAGGGTGGGTGTGCAAAGGACTTAGAGCACAGGTTTGGGACAAATGATGTACTGCTGCCATTGCTGTAGGATGGGGAGGGGAGGCTGCCCACAGGCAAGCAGTTGTAGATTTGAGGGTGTGCATGCCCCTAAGAGCATCCTGGATTGCAGCTTCTTAGGCAGCTCAGTCAGTTTCACAAATGAACTGGGCTCTACATTCTATGGTTTATTCATTGCTCTCTCTTTAAAAAAAAAATTGATTCTTTAGAGAGAGAGAGAAGAAAACATTAATTTGTTTTGCTTATTTATGGATTCATTGATTCTTTTATGTGCTCTGACTGGGGATCGAACCCTCAAGCTTGGTGTATCAGGCCGCCATTAAGCAACTGAGCTACCTGGTCAGGGCTATATTAATTTCTTTTATATTTATGTATATATATGTTTTTGTTGATTTCAGAGAGGAAGGGAGAGGGAGAGCGAGAGAGAACCATCGATGATGAAAGAGAATCATTGATTGGCTGCCTTCTTCATGCCCCCTACTGGGGATTGAGCCTGCAGCCCGGGCATGTGCCCTTGACTGGAATTGAACCCGGAACCCTTCAGTCTGCAGACCACCACTATCCACTGAGCCAAACTGGCCAGGGCTTAATTTCTTTTTCCGGAAGAAATATATTCACTACTTTTAGGAATATAAAGTTTGCTTTGGAAATGCCGGTAGTGCAGTGTGGGGAAGGTTGTGTTCAGGGTTGTAGGACAAGTGCTTAGGAAGGCTAGGGGTGAGGGAGAAAGAGGGTCAGAGCGCAGGGGGTGCTTGAGTTGAGCCTAAAGGAATTCACTAGGAAGGTGACAAGAGAAAGGATTTTCCTGGCAAAAGATGTAGCACATAAAAAATGTCAAGGCCAGAGAGGGCGTGTTATGTTCAGAAGGTGAAAAGGAATCAAGTTTGTCAGGATCCGTAATGGGGGCCAGTAGATGTGTAGGTTATACCCTAGAATTGTGAGTGATACATCTGGGATTGTGATTCCAAATTCAGGAGTACCAATTTTACACAGTTTTCCCCGTTAATTATTAAAGTGAAGTTTGAAGCTGCCGAGGTGAGTGAAGCTAGGCAGGTTTGTAAGGTTTGGCTAAGTGACTCATTCCTACGCACCAGTCTCTTTAGATCATGAGGTTAGCGTCCCATTAAAGACCTAGTCACTCTGCTGAGATGGTCAAAGATAGATGTCTGGACAGTAGGTCAAGGGCTTGTTTTAACAGTGGAGCTTGGGAGGGATTCCTGTGGGTGGGATGGAGTGGCTGTGGGCAGCACACCTCTTACACCTGTCCTACCTTGCAGACCTGCTTGGGATGTTCTTTGATGCGTTGTACGATGAGGATGTGCTGAAGGAAGACGCCTTCTACAGCTGGGAGAGTAGCAAGGACCCCGCTGAGCAGCAGGGCAAGGGCGTGGCCCTTAAATCTGTCACAAGCTTCTTCAAGTGGCTTCGTGAGGGGGAGGAGGATTCCGACCACAACTGAGGGCTGGTGGGGTCGGGGACTTGGAACCCCATGGACACTCGGATGGCCCAGCCAGCCGCCCGGACTGCAGGGGGGTCAGCAGCAGCGGCGGTGGCAGTGGGTGCCTGTAGTGCGATGTGTCTGAGCTAATAAAGTGGCTGAAGAGGCAGGATGGCGTGGGGCTGCCTGGGGCCCCCCTCCAGGATGCTGCCAGGTGTCCCTCTCCTCCCCCCGGGACACAGAGATATATTATATATAAAGTCTTGAAATTTGGTGTGTCTTGGGGGGGCACCACTGCTTGCCCCTGGGGTCCTTTTTTTATTTTCTGAAAATCACTCTTGGGACTGCCGTCCTCGCTGCTGGGGGCATATGCCCCAGCCCCTGCACCACCCCTGCTGCTGCCTGGGCAGGGGGAAGGGGGGGCACGGTGCCTGTAATTATTAAACATGAATTCAATTAAGTTCACTGCCTCTGCTTTATGGCCTTCTCCCTCGGAGAAGGGGTATGGATCGGCGGGCAGCCTCCTTTCCAGAGCTGGCACTACAGCAGCTTCCTAGAACTTGGCACCCCTCTTACCTCTTCCCCTGTCCATGATTGTGGAAGCTGGGAATCACTTTCTTGGAGGGTGGCCCTTGAAGTGGATGTGGTTGGGTCCCCTGTTGGTTAGGAGGGGAGAGGGAGACAATAGCTGTGGGGTATTTAGTAGAATACACTTGGCTGGTTTCACTTTCCTAGCAGGATGTGATCCAAACTCTTGGCGTGGAGGTGGGCCTGAGTTTCAGGCTGTTCATAGCCTGCGAGTCCTTTCTGGTTACAAGGGCTCATCCATAAAACGAGGGCGTTGGATGCAGTGAGGTCCTATGGCCCCGTACAGTGCTACTGGCAGCCTGGCCCCGCCAATCCCGCCAAGACACGTCGACTCCCCTACCCTACCCCGCTCCACCCGCGTTGAGGGGTCACTCCGTGGCTGGGCCTGGGAGCAGAGGACAAGCTTCTCCCGGACGCCGGCTCTGCGTGGCCCTGACGCCGGCACGGCCCCGCCCACCCGCTCACTTTAGGTGGTGACGTGAATGGTCACGCCCCCCACGTTGACGTCACCGGACCGGTTCCCTCTCCCGGGAGCGGTGGCGGATGCGCGGTTCCCACCCCCCTCCCCTGACGGGTTTTCCCCTCCCTGGTGGCGGCCGCGGCCCGACCCTCTGCAAGCCGATGGCCCGGGTCCCGAGCGCGGGCTAGCGTGCCTGGGTTCCCGGCCATGGGCTGTATCGGCTCTCGGAGCCCGGCGGGTCAGGGTAAGAGGCCGGGCACTGGCTGGGGAGACCGGTCGCGGTGCGCGGGTGGGTCGGGGCCTTGAGGAAGGGGACCGCGTCGGGAGAGGGAGGAGCCTGCGCCAGGGAGGCGGGCCAGGCTAGAGGAGGGAGTGGAGCAGGCCTGAGCGGGGAGAGGGCTGAATCAACTTGGGTTCGGTCCCAGGGCCTGTCTGCTTCTGGGCTCTGCAGGGTGGACTCGTGTCTTTCCGCTTGGATTCCCACCGCTGAGGGTGGCAGGAGGCGCATGGCCTGGGGAGGGGTTAGTCAATCCTCACCAGCCCGTGGCGACTGTCCTTGTCCACCCCCATATACTCATGACCATCACCACCCAATTCCTACACCTCTCTTGCTGTCCTGGGAATGGCCCTATCCTGGGAACCTGCCTCTCTTGTCTGTGTCCCAACCTCCTTAAGCCTGCAAACGCTGGCCAAGTACCCTACCAGGGAATTTTTAATTAAACCTTACTCCCCACTTCAGTGTCAGATGGTTGATGAACGGGACTGAGACCCAACTTGGGGCACCTGTGTGCACCTGATCACCTCTCACCTCTTACAACTCTTTTAGTTCCCTTCCCCCACTCGCAACAATAACAATAGCAACAAATCACCCTACCCTGAGGAGGGAAACAGGAGCCTAAAGGGGGGCCATCAGGTCTTCCTGCCCACAGCTGCTGACCCTTGCCTTGGTTCCCCTGGATGGTGCATGCTGGGGCCTGGTCTTAGTCCTGTGCATCTGAAGTTGGCCACTCTACTTCAGTGTCATGGATTTCGCCAAGCCTAAGGCCAGGTAGGAACTGAAGATGTTGAGGGCTAGGTTTCTGATGGGTCCTGGGTTTCAGCGTAGGTGGGTCAGTCACACAGGCCTTCGTGTGGTTGGTACTTGAGGTCCTGTGGAACTAAGACTCAGAATTGTACTTTCCTTGGGTTCCCATGAGGAATTCTGGGATTTGTATTACACATTAGCCTCAGCGTTTGAAGCTGAGAAGCATAAGGCTGCTCTCATCTCTCTGGCCCTGTAACGGCTTGGAGCTCAGGAAGTCATTCCCTCCTGTAGTCAGGGGAGAGTTTGGCTGACCTCAGGATTAGGTACCAGCTCGGGCCAGGGATGGCCTGTAACCTGTGTCTGTCTTCTGGTTGGTAGCATTTCTGGGAACCACCAGCTGGATGAGGTCCAGGGACAGAGACGGCTGCTCCAGCTAAAGGTCAGTTGTGATATACATTGATTGCCTGTTGGCACTGCCTCGGGGAGGGGCCTCAGCTAGCTGAGCTCCACAGAGCTTGGCTGGGCCCCTGGCACTCCCACCTCCTCAAAGCCATGAGACAGGAACACTTTCCTTATGTGACTAGGAACAGGTTCCAAGTGGGGAGGAGAATGGCTCAACATCCGGAACCAAAATAGGAATAGAACTGGGAGCTGAGCCTGGAGCAGGTCTGGGCTTTTGGTTCTCTGCATCAATACAGCCAGCATGCCTATGATTTCTGTGCTGGGCAAAATGTTTCTTTGGCAGCGTGAAGGGCCTGGAGGACGATGGACTTGTCAGACAAGTCGCAGAGGTGAGACCAGGGACTGTAGATGTGATCTGGGAGGTGATGGGAACCTGAGGAGTAGGGTGCTCAGGTGGCAAGAGGAAAATTACTTTGGCTTAGATATTGGGAACCAGGCTGAAACAGGAACAGCCAGGCTGGGGCCAGACAGGCCATCAGGAAACAGCCTTAGGGGACTGGGACGAAAGAAAAAATCATCGGCTTGTCAGAGAAGAAGAGTAAAGCTGAGCCTGGCGAGAGGAAAGAACCAAGAGCAGGAAGGCAGCAAGCCTGCGAAGGGCCCAAGATGGTGGTGGGGAGGGGGCCGGGGATGGCGGTGGAAGGATGAATGAGGTGTGCTTTCCAAGAGGAATGGGTAGGCTGAGAAACCAGAGAGGATTCAGAATTTATCAAAGTTTAGGTTTCATCCCGAGGGTTTTAATGGCAAAATATATCCAGTGGAGGAAGGTGGTCAGTGGCTGCCACAAAATGGCCTCAGAGCAGAAAGGCTAGGGGTGGTAGGAGAGGGGCTTTCAGAGTTGCGGGAGCACCAGGTGGTTGGCTGCTGGTATTCTGGGAGGTGGGGGAGGGGGAGGAGGAATGATGTGGCAACACCGGATGAAAAGAGGGGGATCTTGGCAGAAGTGGGAGCCCAGCTGAACAGCGTTTCCCCCACCCCTCAGTGGCCTCGGACCCCGCGTGGGCTGTGGAGTGGATCGAACTTCCTCGGGGCCTCTCTCTCTCTTCCTTGGGATCTGCTCGTACCCTCCGAGGCTGGAGCCGGTCCTCGCGCCCTTCCTCTTCCTCCGTGGACAGTCAGGACTTGCCAGAGGTGCTGGGCCCCTGGTGTTGGTAGGGGGTGGGGGAGCCGTATCCACACGAAGGGGGTCTGTATCCCTCGCAGCCGCCTCGCCAGCCCGTTCCTGGCGTTCCTGGCTTCCTCTGCCTGCGAGCGGAGGCGCTATCCGGCCGGCAGTAAGGCCGCCCCCACCGGTCTGCTCTGCTCGGCGCCCTGCCAGCGTCGGCGGGCGGGCTGCTCGCGCCTTCGGCGCTGACGTCAGCGCATCCCGGGCCATATCCCGGGAGACCCTGTTGCATGGTGATGGGTTGCCAGGGAGACGTACACCTTTTCTCTGGGCCTGGGCCGCAGCTGCGCGGAGTGCTGGCACGGATGGTGGCGGCTGGGGGGAGTGAGGGGAGGGAGGGAGAGCGAGCCAGGAAACACCCAGCAGGTGCTCCTCCCTCCAGGCCTGGCCAGAGGCTACCGGCGCCACCCTGGGGGCCTTGTCAGCCAGGTACTGAAGGGGAGGGACAGAGGGGGTGGGCCTGAGGTCAAGGGGCAGGTAGAGCCCCTCTTGTGAGGGGTGGGAACTGATGGAGTAGAGCTAGGCAATGCCAGGGCGGGTGCCTGTACCTCTGGCTTCATTCATTTGCTGAGGGAAACATTTGCTTGGGTTTGCCAAGGAGCACAGAGCCAGGTGCAGGGTGGAGGTAGGAACCCAGGTGCATCAGACTCAGGCCCTGCCATCCTGAGATCCCTCAGGAGAGATGCAAGGGTGATGCTGGGGATGGGAACACGACTGAAAACACAGTAAGAGGTGGCACTTGAGTCAGGCCTTGAACGGTAGGGAGCATTTGTCAGGCAAAGATGGCATTCTTTGCCCAGGGAAAAGCTGGGTTTCTTTGCCTGGAGGAAGGCAGGAGGCTGCCTGCTGACAGGGAAAGTGAGAAGGGAGGTTTTATGGACAGAGGAGATCAGTGGTGGATTCCAAGCAGGCCTGGTAGGAGGCAGGGCCTCACAGAGCCCTTCAGTGCCTGGCTGTGAGCTTGCACTTCATTGGACAGTGAAGGGGCCCAGGAAAGATTTTAAATAAGGACATGTGGTGACCAGTGGCACCCCAGGAAAATGGGGAACATTTATACATTGCCTTGTTCATTCTGCCTATGTATTTTGAGAAATTGCTCTGTACCAGGCATTGTGCTAAACACTGGTGTGCGGCAGTGACCAAAAGAGACCGAATTTCTGAAAGAGCTTAAGACCAGTGAGGGAGACCAACAAGAAATAGGCAACATATAAAATAGACCATAATTACACACCCGAGATAAATTGACAGAGGATGGTGACTTGTTACAGACTGCAGAGGGAGGGTAGCCACCTGGTAGGGTGGCCAGGAAGCCTTCTCTGAGGGAGTGATATTTCAGCCAAGACCCAAAAGGTGAGAAAGAGCCAGCCAGTCATGGAAAGGGGGAAGGAGAACACTTACACAACATAGGAGGCTGAGAAAATAGCATGGAGTCGGAGGAGCTTGGGGGACTACCAGTATGCTAATCTGGGCAAGGAGCATTTGCAAAGGATGAGGGTAGTATTAGAGGCAGTTTGGAGATGGAATCGTTAGGTCTTAACAACAGATGTGC
>NW_006297821.1:2553336-2553665 GCF_000327345.1 Myotis davidii
GCTTATGGGGGAGTTGGTGGTAATGCTGAGGTTTGGAGCCAGGCTAATGGGAGGATGGTGGGATGATGCAGAGTGAGGGCCAGATATGGGGAGAGGGTGTTGGGTTTGTTTTTGGTCATCCTGAGTTTGTGGCTGTGATAGGCTCCAGAACCAGTTAGAATGTGGGTCTGGAGACAGAGGAGAAGAGGGTAAAAGGAAGGGGACCTGGATGTTATATCCTTCTCCTTTCCTCTTTTCTCAAAGACCCTACTCCATGTTCTTCCAGAACTGTCTCTTCTCCTCTGGCAGCTTGGAAGGCAGAGGGTTAGCTGTAGTTCTGCTCCTTTGGG